>NW_026623054.1:707753-736958 GCF_023065955.2 Ursus arctos | reverse complement strand
ACCCTAACCATACCCGAAATATAACCCTAACCCAAACCCTAACCCGAACCCCTAACCCTAACCCTAACCCTAAAAGAACCCTAACCCTAACCCTAAAACTAACCCGAACCCTAACCCTAACCAGAACCCTAGCCCTAACTCGAACCCTAACCCGAACCCTAACGCTAACCCGAACCCGAACCCTTCCCTAACCCTAACCCATACCCGAACCCTAACCCTAACCCTACCCGAACCCTAACCCTAACACAAACCCTAACCCTAACCCTAATCCGAACCCTACTGTAACCCTAAACCTAACCCGTACCCTAACCCTAACCCTAATCCCTAAACCCTGACCCTGACCTTAACCCTAACCCTGACCCTGACGCTGACTCTAACCCTAACCCTAACGCGAACCCTGAACGAAACCTGAACCCTAACCCTGACGCGAACCTGAACACGAACCCGAACCCCGAACCTGAACCCGAAACCAAACCCCTAACCCTAACCCTAACCCGAACACTAACCCTGATGTGAACTTGAACCCTAACCCTAACCTTAAACCAAACCCTAACCCTAACCTAACCCTAACCCTCAGCCTAACCCAAATCCAAATTCTAACCCTAACCCTAACCCTAACCCAAACACTAACCCTGACGTGAACTTGAACCCGAACCTTAACCATAAACCAAACCCTAAACCTAACCCTAACCCTCAGCCTAACCCGAAAACTAACACTAACGCAAACCATAACGCTAACCCTAAACCTCAGCCTAACCCTGACCCTAACCCTAACACTAAACCTAACCCTAACCCGAATCTGAACCTTAACTCTAACCCTAACCCTACCCGAAACCTAACTCTAACCCTAACCCTAACCCTACCCGAACCCTAAACCTAACCCTAACCTTAACCCTAACCCTACCCGAACCCTAAACCTAACCCTAACCCTAACCCTAACCCTAACCATATCCGAAATATAACCCTAACCCAAACCCTAACCCTAACCCTAACCCGAACCCTGACCCTGACCTTAACCCTAACCCTGACCCTGACGCTGACTCTAACCCTAACCCTAACGCGAACCCTGAACGAAACCTGAACCCTAACCCTGACGCGAACCTGAACACGAACCCGAACCCCGAACCTGAACCCGAAACCAAACCCCTAACCCTAACCCTAACCCGAACACTAACCCTGATGTGAACTTGAACCCTAACCCTAACCTTAAACCAAACCCTAACCCTAACCTAACCCTAACCCTCAGCCTAACCCAAATCCAAATTCTAACCCTAACCCTAACCCTAACCCAAACACTAACCCTGACGTGAACTTGAACCCGAACCTTAACCATAAACGAAACCCTAAACCTAACCCTAACCCTCAGCCTAACCCGAAAACTAACACTAACGCAAACCATAACGCTAACCCTAAACCTCAGCCTAACCCTGACCCTAACCCTAACACTAAACCTAACCCTAACCCGAATCTGAACCTTAACTCTAACCCTAACCCTACCCGAAACCTAACTCTAACCCTAACCCTAACCCTACCCGAACCCTAAACCTAACCCTAACCTTAACCCTAACCCTACCCGAACCCTAAACCTAACCCTAACCCTAACCCTAACCCTAACCATATCCGAAATATAACCCTAACCCAAACCCTAACCCTAACCCTAACCCGAACCCTAACCCTAACCTGAACCCTAACCCTAACCCTAACCCTAACCCTGACCCTGACCATGACCCTGACAATAACCCTCACCCTAAACCCTTAAACCTGACCCTGAACCTCACCTTAAACCTGACCGTGACCCTGACCCTAAAACCTAAACCCTGACACTGACCCTGACCCTCACCCTAACCCGAACCCTGACCCGAACCCGAACACTAACCCTGACGCGAACTTCAACCCGAAACCTAACCCGAAACCTAACCCTAACCCTAACCCTAACCCGAACCCTAACCCAAACACTAACCCTGACGTGAACTTGAACCCGAACCCTAACCTTAAACCAAACCCTAACCCTAAACCTAACCCTCAGCCTAACCCGAACCCTAACAGTAACGCAAACCATAACCCTAACCCTAAACCTCAGCCTAACCCTAACCTTAACCCTAAACCTAACCCTACCCAAACCCTAACCAGAACCCAAACCCTACCTCTAATCCGAACCCTAACCCTAACCCGAACCCTAACCCTAACACGAACCCAAACCCGAACCGAAAAACTAACCCTAACCCGAACCCTAAACCGAACACGAACCCTAACCCTAAACCTAACCCAACCCGAACCCAAAAACTAGCCCTAACCCGAACCCTAACCCTAACCCTAAACCAAACAGTAACCCTAACCCTAACCCGAACCCTAACCATAACCCTAACCCTAACCTTAACCTGAAACCAAACCCTATCCCGAACCTGAAACTGAACCCGACCCTAACCCGAACCCTAATCCTAACCCGAACCCTAACCCTAACCCAAACCTGAAACCTAACCCTAACCCTAACCCTAAACCTAAAACGAACACTAAACCTAACCCTAACCCTAATCCTAACCCTAACGTGAACCCTAACCCTAACCCGAACCCGAACCCTAACCCTAACCCTAACCCTAACCCTAACCCAAAAACTAACCCTATCGGAACCCTAACCCTAACCCGAACCCTAACCCTAACCCTAACCCTAACCCTAAACCAAACAGTAACCCTAACCCTAACCCTAACCCTAATCCGAACCCTAACCATAACCCTAACCCTAACCTTAACCTGAAACCGAACCCTATCCCGAACCCGAACCTGAACCCGACCCTAACCCCAACCCTAATCCTAACCCGAACCCTAACCCTAACCCGAACCCAAAACCTAACCCTAACCCTAAACCTAAACCTAACACGAACACTAAACCTAACCCTAACCCTAACCCTAACCCTAACGTGAACCCTAACCCTAACCCTAACCCTACCCTAACCCGAACCCTAACCCTAACCCGAACTCTAACCCTAACCATAACCCTATCCTGAAACCTAACCCTAACCCTAACCCTAACCCTAACCCTTAACCCTAAACCAAACAGTAACCCTAACCCTAACCCTAACCCTAACCCTCAGCCTAACCCGAACCCTAGCACTAACCCTAACCGTAAAGCTAACCCTAAACCTCAGCCTAACCCTAAACCTAACCCTAAACTAACCCTAACCTGAACACAAACCCTAACCCTAACCCTAACCCCAACCCAAACCCTAACCCGAACCCTAACCCTAACCTGAACCCTAACCCTAACCCTAACCCTAACCCTAACCATACCTGAAATATAACCCTAAACCAAACCCTAACACTTACCCTAACTCGAACCCGAACCCCTAAACCTAACCCTACCCCTAACCCTACAAGAACCCTAACCCTAACCCTAAAACTAACACGAACCCTAACCCTAAACCAAACCCTAGCCCTAACTCGAACCCTAACACGAACCCTAACGCTAACCCAAACCCGAACCCTTCCCTAACCCTAACCCATTCCCGAACCCTAACCCTAACCCTACCCGAACCCTAACCCTAACCCTAACCCTAACCCTAACCCAAACCCTAACCAGAACCCAAACCCTACCTCTAATCCGAACCCTAACCCGAACCCGAACCCTAACCCTAACACGAACCCAAACCCGAACCCGAACCGAAAAACTAACCCTAACCCGAACCCTAACCCGAACCCGAACCCTAACCCTAAACCTAACCCAACCCGAACCCAAAAACTAGCCCTAACCCGAACCCTAACCCTAACCCTAAACCAAACAGTAACCCTAACCCTAACCCTAACCCGAACCCTAACCATAACCCTAACCCTAACCTTAACCTGAAACCAAACCCTATCCCGAACCTGAAACTGAACCCGACCCTAACCCGAACCCTAATCCTAACCCGAACCCTAACCCTAACCCAAACCTGAAACCTAACCCTAACCCTAACCCAAAACCTAACACGAACACTAAACCTAACCCTAACCCTAATCCTAACCCTAACGTGAACCCTAACCCTAACCCTAACCCTAACCCTAACGCAAAAATTAACCCTATCGGAACCCTAACCCTAACCCGAACCCTAACCCTAACCCTAACCCTAACCCTAACCCTAAACCAAACAGTAACCCTAACCCTAACCCTAACCCTAATCCGAACCCTAACCATAACCCTAACCCTAACCTTAACCTGAAACCGAACCCTATCCTGAACCCGAACCTGAACCCGACCCTAACCCCAACCCTAATCCTAACCCGAACCCTAACCCTAACCCGAACCCAAAACCTAACCCTAACCCTAAACCTAAACCTAACACGAACACTAAACCTAACCCTAACCCTAATCCTAACCCTAACGTGAACCCTAACCCTAACCCTAACCCTACCCTAACCCGAACCCTAACCCTAACCCGAACTCTAACCCTAACCATAACCCTATCCTGAAACCTAACCCTAACACTAACCCTAACCCAAAACCTAACCCTAACCCGAACCCTAACCCTAACCCTAATCCTCAGCCTAACCTGAAACCGAACCCTAACCCCAACCCTACCTGAGCCCTAACCCTAAACCAAACCCTAACCCTAACCCTAACACTAACCCTTTACCCGAACACTAACACTAACGTGAACTTGAACCCGAACCCTAACCTTAAATGAAACCCTAACCAAACCCCAACCCTCAGCCTAACCCGAACCCTAACACTAACTCTAACCGTAAACCTAACCCTAAACCTCAGTCTAACCCTAAACCTAACCCTAAACTAACCCTAACCCGAACACAAACCCTAACCCTAACCCAAATGCTAACCCTAACCCTAACCCTAACCCTAACCTAACCCTAACACTAACCCTAACCCTAACCCTAACCCTAACCTAACCCTAACAGTAATCCGAACCTGAACCCTAACCCTAACCCTAACCCTAACCCGAACCCGAACCCTAACCCTAACCCTAAACCTAACCCTAACCATACCCGAAATATAACCCTAACCCAAACCCTAACCCTAACCCGAACCCGAACCCGAACCCTAACCCTAACCTGAACCGGAACCCGAACCCTAACCCTGACCCTGACCATGACCCTGACAATAACCCTCACCCTAAAACCTTAAACCTGACCCTGAACCTCACCTTAAACCTGACCGTGACCCTGACCCTAAAACCTAAACCCTGACACTGACCCTGACCCTCACCCTAACCCGAACCCTGACCCGAACCCGAACACTAACCCTGACGCGAACTTCAACCCGAAACCTAACCCGAACCCTAACCCTAACCCTAACCCTAACCCGAACCCTAACCCAAACACTAACCCTGACGTGAACTTGAACCCGAACCCTAACCTTAAACCAAACGCTAACCCTAAACCTAACCCTCAGCCTAACCCGAAACCTAACACTAATGCAAACCATTACCCTAACCCTAAACCTCAGCCTAACCCTAACCTTAACCCTAAACCTAACCCTACCCAAACCCTAACCAGAACCCAAACCCTTCCCCTAATCCAAACCCTAACCCTAACCCTAACCCTAACCCTAAACCAAACAGTAACCCTAACACTAACCCTAACCCTAACCCGAACCCTAAACTTAACCCTAACCCTAACCTTAACCTGAACCCTATCCCAAACCCGAACCTGAACCCGAAACCTAACCCGAACCCTAATCCTACCCCGAACCCTAACCCTAACCCGAACCCTAACCCTAACCCTAACCCTAACCCAAATCCTAACCGTAACCCTAACCCGAACAGTAACCCGAACCCTAATCCAAACCATAACCTGAAACCGAATCCTAACCTGAACCCTAACCCGAACCTGAACCCTGACCCTGACCCTGACCCTGACACTGACCCTAAACCATAAACCCTGACACTGACCCTGACCCTAACCCTAACCCGAACTCTGACCCGAACCCGAACACTAACCCTGACATGAACTTGAACCCGAACCCTAACCTTAAACCAAACCCTAACCCTAACCCTAACCCTAACCCTCAGCCAAACCCGAATCCAAATTCTAACCCTAACCCTAACCCTAACCCTAACCCGAACCCTAAACCTCAGCCTAACCCTAAACCTAACCCTAAACTAACCCTAACCCGAACACAAACCCTAACCCTAACCCAAACGCTAACCCTAACCCTAACCCTAACCCTAACCCTAACCTAACCCTAACACTAACCCTAACCCTAACCCTAACCCTAACCTAACCCTAACAGTAATCCGAACCTGAACCCTAACCCTAACCCTAACCCTAACCCGAACCCGAACCCTAACCCTAACCCTAAACCTAACCATAACCATACCCGAAATATAACCCTAACCCAAACCCTAACCCTAACCCGAACCCGAACCCTAACCCTAACCTGAACCGGAACCCGAACCCTAACCCTGACCCTGACCATGACCCTGACAATAACCCTCACCCTAAAACCTTAAACCTGACCCTGAACCTCACCTTAAACCTGACCGTGACCCTGACCCTAAAACCTAAACCCTGACACTGACCCTGACCCTCACCCTAACCCGAACCCTGACCCGAACCCGAACACTAACCCTGACGCGAACTTCAACCCGAAACCTAACCCGAACCCTAACCCGAACCCTAACCCGAACCCTAACCCAAACACTAACCCTGACGTGAACTTGAACCCGAACCCTAACCTTAAACCAAACCCTAACCCTAAACCTAACCCTCAGCCTAACCCGAAACCTAACACTAACGCAAACCATAACCCTAACCCTAAACCACAGCCTAACCCTAACCTTAACCCTAAACCTAACCCTACCCAAACCCTAACCAGAACCCAAACCCTTCCCCTAATCCGAACCCTAACCCTAACCCTAACCCTAACCCTAAACCAAACAGTAACCCTAACACTAACCCTAACCCTAACCCGAACCCTAAACTTAACCCTAACCCTAACCTTAACCTGAAACTGAACCCTATCCCAAACCCGAACCTGAACCCGAAACCTAACCCGAACCCTAATCCTACCCCGAACCCTAACCCTAACCCGAACCCTAACCCTAACCCTAACCCTAACCCAAATCCTAACCGTAACCCTAACCCGAACAGTAACCCGAACCCTAATCCTAACCATAACCTGAAACCGAATCCTAACCTGAACCCTAACCCGAACCTGAACCCTGACCCTGACCCTGACCCTGACACTGACCCTAAACCATAAACCCTGACACTGACCCTTACCCTAACCCTAACCCGAACTCTGACCCGAACCCGAACACTAACCCTGACATGAACATGAACCCGAACCCTAACCTTAAACCAAACCCTAACCCTAACCCTAACCCTAACCCTCAGCCTAACCCAAATCCAAATTCTAACCCTAACCCTAACCCTAACCCTAACCCGAACCCTAACTTTTATCGTAACCCTAACGCGAACCCTAACCAGAACCCTAATTGGAACCCTAACCCTAACTCGAACAATAACCTGAATTCTAACCCCACCCAGAACCCGAACCCGAACCCGAACCCTAACCCTAACCCTTACCCCGAACCATATCCTGAATCCTAACACAAACCCTAACCCTAACCCTAACCGTAACCCTAACCCGAACCCTAAACCTAACACTAACCATAACCCGAACCCTATCCCTAACTTGAACCCTAGCCGTAACCCGAACCCTAACCGTAATCCTAGCCCTAACCCAAAACCTAACTCTAACCCTAAACCGAACCCTAACGCTAACAAGAACCCGAACCCAAAACCTAACACTAACCCTAACCCTAACCCTAACCCTAACCCTAACCTAACCCTAACCCTAATCCTAACCCTAACGTGAACTTTAACCCTAACCCTAACACTAACCCTGACATGAACATGAACCCGAACCCTAACCTTAAACCAAACCCTAACCCTAACCCTAACCCTAACCCTCAGGCTAACCAAATCCAAATTCTAACCCTAACCCTAACCCTAACCCTAACCCGAACCCTAACTTTTATCGTAACCCTAACGCGAACCCTAACCAGAACCCTAATTGGAACCCTAACCCTAACTCGAACAATAACCTGAATTCTAACCCGACCCAGAACCCGAACCCGAACCCGAACCCTAACCCTAACCCTTACCCCGAACCATATCCTGAATCCTAACACAAACCCTAACCCTAACCCTAACCGTAACCCTAACCCGAACCCTAAACCTAACACTAACCATAACCCGAACCCTATCCCTAACTTGAACCCTAGCCGTAACCCGAACCCTAACCGTAATCCTAGCCCTAACCCAAAACCTAACTCTAACCCTAAACCGAACCCTAACGCTAACAAGAACCCGAACCCAAAACCTAACACTAACCCTAACCCTAACCCTAACCCTAACCCTAACCTAACCCTAACCCTAATCCTAACCCTAACGTGAACTTTAACCCTAACCCTAACCCGTACCCTAACCCTAAACCGAACTCTAACCCTAACCACAACCCTATCCTGAAACCTAACACTAACACTAACCCGAACCCAAACCCTAATCCTAACCCGAACCCTAACCCTAACCCTAATCCTCAGCCTATCCTGAAACCGAACCCAAACCCCAACCCTACCTGAGCCCTAACCCTAACCAAACCCTAACCCTAACCCTAACCCTTTACCCGAACACTAACCCTGACGTGAACTTGAACCCGAACCCTATCCTTAAATGAAACACTAACCCTAACGCTAACCCTCAGCCTAACCCGAACCCTAACCCTAATCCGGACCCTACCAAGAACCCTAACCCTAACCCTAACCCTAACCCTAACCCTAACCCTAATCCGAACACAAACCCTAACCCTAACCCGAACCCGAACCCTAACCCTAACCCTAACCTTAATCCTCAGCCTAACCCGAACCCGAAACCTAACCCTAACCCTACCCGAGCCCTAACCCTAACCCGAACCCGAACCCTAACCCTAACCCTAACCCTAACCCGAACAGTAACCCGAACCCTAATCCTAACCCTAACCCAAACCCGAACCCATAACCCGAACCCTAACCCTAACCCGAACCCTAGCCCTAACGCGAATCCCTAACCCGAAGCCAAACCCGAACCCCTAACCCGAACCCTAACCTTAACCCGAACCCTAGCCCTAACTCGAACCCTAAACCGAACCCGGATCCTAACCGGAACTCTAACCCTAACCCTAACCACACCCGAAATATAACCCTAACCCAAACCCTAATCCGAACCCTAACCCTAAACCGTACCCTAACACGAACCCTAACCTGAAACCTAACACTAACAGTAACCCGAAACCGAAAACGAACCCTAACCCGAACCGTAACCCTAACCCTAACCCAAACCCTAACCGTAACCCTAAACCGAACAGTAACCCGAACCCTAATCCTAACCCTAACCCTAACCATAACCTGAAACCGAATGCTAACCCGAACCCTAACTCGAACCCGAACCCTAACCCGAACCCGAACCCTAACCCGAACCCTAACCCTAACCCGTAGCCTAGCCCGAATCCTAACCCAAAACCTAACCCTAACAGTACCCCTAACCCGAACCCTAACCCTAACCCTAACCCTAACCCAAACCCTAACCCTAACCCGAACCTGAACCCTAACCCTAACCCTAACCCTCACCCGAACCCTAACATGAACCCTAACCCTAACCCTGACCCTAACCCTAACACTAAACCTAACCCTAACCCGAATCTGAACCCTAACTCTAACCCTAACCCTATCCGAACCCTAACCCTAACCCAAAACCTAACCCTAACCCTAACCCGAACACTAACCTGAACCCTAATCCTAACCCTAACCCTCACCATAACCCGAAACCGAACCCTAACCCTAACCCTAACCCGAACCATTACCCGAACGCTAACCCTAAACCTAACCCTAACCCTAACCCTAACCAGAACCCTAGCCCGAAGCTGTAACCTAACCCTAACCCGAACCCTAACTGTAACCCTAACCCTAACCCTAACCCTAAAACTAACCCGACCCTAACCCTAACCCTAACCCAAACCCTAACCATAACCCGTATGGTAACCCGAACTCGAACCTGAACCCTAACCCGAACACTAACCCTAACCCCATCCCTAACCCGAACCGGAACCCGACCCTAACCGTCAACCGAACACGAACCCTAACCCTGACCCTGACCCTGACCCTGACCCTGACCCTAATCCTAACCCTAAACACTAATACCTGACCCTGACCCCAACCCTAACCCTGACCCTGACCCTAAACCATAAACCCTGACCCTGACCCTGATCCTACCCTAACCCGAACCCTGACCGGAACCCGAACCCTAACCCTGACATGAATCTGAACCCGAACCCTAACCCGAACCCAAACCCGAATCCCTAACACGAAACCAAACCCGAAACCATAACCCGAACCCTAACCCTAACCCGAACCCTAGCCCTAACGCGAATCCCTAACACGAAGCCAAACCCGAACCCCTAACCCGAACCCTAACATTAACCCGAACCCTAGCCCTAACCCGAACCCTAACCCGAACCCGGATCCTAACCGGAACTCTAACCCTAACCCTAACCACACCCGAAATATAACCCTAACCCAAAACCTAACCCGAAACCTAACCCTATCCCGTACCCTAACACGAACCCTAACCCGAAACCTAACACTAACAGTAACCCTAACCCGAAACCTAACCCTAACCCGAACCCTAACCCTAACCCTAACCCGAACTCTGACCCGAACCCGAACACTAACCCTGACATGAACTTGAACCCGAACCCTAACCTTAAACCAAACCCTAACCCTAACCCTAACCCTAACCCTCAGCCTAACCCGAATCCAAATTCTAACCCTAACCCTAACCCTAACCCTAACCCGAACCCGAACCCGAACCCTAACTTTTACCCTAACCCTAACGCGAACCCTAACCAGAACCCTAACCGGAACCTTAACCCTAACTCGAACAATAACCTGAATTCTAACCCGAACCAGAACCCGAACCCGAACCCGAACCCTAACCCTAACCCTTACCCCGAACCATATCCTGAAACCTAACACAAACCCTAACCCTAACCCTAACCGTAACCCTAACCCGAACCCTAACCCTAACAGTAACCATAACCCGAACCCTATCCCTAACTTGAACCCTAGCCGTAACCCGAACCCTAACCCTAATCCTAGCCCTAACCCAAAACCTAACTCTAACCCTAAACCGAACCCTAACGCTAACATGAACCCGAACCCAAAACCTAACACTAACCCTAACCCTAACCCTAACCTAACCCTAACCCTAATCCTAACCCTAACGTGAACTTTAACCCTAACCCTAACCCGTACCCTAACCCTAAACCGAACTCTAACCCTAACCATAACCCTATCCTGAAACCTAACACTAACACTAACCCTAACCCAAACCCTAATCCTAACCCGAACCCTAACCCTAACCCTAATCCTCAGCCTATCCTGAAACCGAACTCAAACCCCAACCCTACCTGAGCCCTAACCCTAACCAAACCCTAACCCTAACCCTAACCCTAACCCTTTACCCGAACACTAACCCTGACGTGAACTTGAACCCGAACCCTATCCTTAAATGAAACCCTAACCCTAACCCTAACCCTCAGCCTAACCCGAACCCTAACCCTAATCCGGACCCTACCAAGAACCCTAACCCTAACCCTAACCCTAACCCTAACCCTAATCCGAACACAAACCCTAACCTTAACCCTAACCCGAACCCTAACCCTAACCCTAACCTTAATCCTCAGCCTAACCCGAACCCGAAACCTAACCCTAACCCTACCCGAGCCCTAACCCTAACCCGAACCCGAACCCTAACCCTAACCCTAACCCTAACCCTAACCCGAACAGTAACCCGAACCCTAATCCTAACCCTAACCCAAACCCGAACCCATAACCCGAACCCTAACCCTAACCCGAACCCTAGCCCTAACGCGAATCCCTAACCCGAAGCCAAACCCGAACCCCTAACCCGAACCCTAACCTTAACCCGAACCCTAGCCCTAACTCGAACCCTAAACCGAACCCGGATCCTAACCGGAACTCTAACCCTAACCCTAACCACACCCGAAATATAACCCTAACCCAAACCCTAATCCGAACCCTAACCCTAAACCGTACCCTAACACGAACCCTAACCTGAAACCTAACACTAACAGTAACCCGAAACCGAAAACGAACCCTAACCCGAACCGTAACCCTAACCCTAACCCAAACCCTAACCGTAACCCTAAACCGAACAGTAACCCGAACCCTAATCCTAACCCTAACCCTAACCATAACCTGAAACCGAATGCTAACCCGAACCCTAACTCGAACCCGAACCCTAACCGAACCCGAACCCTAACCCGAACCCTAACCCTAACCCGTAGCCTAGCCCGAATCCTAACCCAAAACCTAACCCTAACAGTACCCCTAACCGAACCCTAACCCTAACCCTAACCCTAACCCAAACCCTAACCCTAACCCGAACCTGAACCCTAACCCTAACCCTAACCCTCACCCGAACCCTAACATTAACCCTAACCCTAACCCTGACCCTAACCCTAACACTAAACCTAACCCTAACCCGAATCTGAACCCTAACTCTAACCCTAAACCTATCCGAACCCTAACCCTAACCCAAAACCTAACCCTAACCCTAACCCGAACACTAACCTGAACCCTAATCCTAACCCTAACCCTCACCATAACCCGAAACCGAACCCTAACCCTAACCCTAACCCGAACCATTACCCGAACGCTAACCCTAAACCTAACCCTAACCCTAACCCTAACCAGAACCCTAGCCCGAAGCTGTAACCTAACCCTAACCCGAACCCTAACTGTAACCCTAACCCTAACCCTAACCCTAAAACTAACCCGACCCTAACCCTAACCCTAACCCAAACCCTAACCATAACCCGTACCGTAACCCGAACTCGAACCTGAACCCTAACCCGAACACTAACCCTAACCCCATCCCTAACCCGAACCGGAACCCGACCCTAACCGTCAACCGAACACGAACCCTAACCCTGACCCTGACCCTGACCCTGACCCTGACCATGACCCTGACCCTAATCCTAACCCTAAACCCTAATACCTGACCCTGACCCCAACCCTAACCCTGACCCTGACCCTAAACCATAAACCCTGACCCTGACCCTGATCCTACCCTAACCCGAACCCTGACCGGAACCCGAACCCTAACCCTGACATGAATCTGAACCCGAACCCTAACCCGAACCCAAACCCGAATCCCTAACACGAAACCAAACCCGAAACCATAACCCGAACCCTAACCCTAACCCGAACCCTAGCCCTAACGCGAATCCCTAACACGAAGCCAAACCCGAACCCCTAACCCGAACCCTAACATTAACCCGAACCCTAGCCCTAACCCGAACCCTAACCCGAACCCGGATCCTAACCGGAACTCTAACCCTAACCCTAACCACACCCGAAATATAACCCTAACCCAAAACCTAACCCGAAACCTAACCCTATCCCGTACCCTAACACGAACCCTAACCCGAAACCTAACACTAACAGTAACCCTAACCCGAAACCTAACCCTAACCCGAACCCTAACCCTAACCCTAACCCGAACTCTGACCCGAACCCGAACACTAACCCTGACGTGAACTTGAAACCGAGCCCTAACCTAAAACCAAACCCTAACCCTAACTCTAACCCTAATCCTCGGCCTAAACCGAATCCAAATTCTAACCCTAACCCTAACCCTAACCCTAACCCTCACCCGAACCCTAAAATGAACCCTAACCCTAACCCTAACCCTGACCCTAAACCTAACACTAAACTTAACCCTAACCCGAATCTGAACCCTAACTCTAACCCTAACCCTAACCGAACCCTAACCCAAACCCAAAACCTAACCCTAACCTTAATCCTAACCCAAACCTGAACCCTAACCCTAACCCGAACCCTAACCCTAACACGAACCCTAACACGAACCCTAACCCTAACCCAAACCCTAACCCTAACCCTAACCCGAACACTAACCCTAACCCTAACGCGAACCCTAACCCTAACCCTAACCCGAACCCTAACCCTAATCTTAACCATAACCTGAACCCGAATCCTAACCTGAACCCTAACCCGAACCTGAACCCTGACCCTGACCCTGACCCTGACACTGAACCTAAATCCTAAACCCTGACACTGACCCTGACCTAACCCTAACCCGAACTCTGACCCGATCCCGAACACTAACCCTGACGTGAACTTGAACCCGAACCCTAACCTTAAACCAAACCCTAACCCTAACATAACCCTAACCCTCAGCCGAACCCAAATCCAAATTCTAACCCTAACCCTAACCCTAACCCTAACCCAAACACTAACCCTGACGTGAACTTGAACCCGAAACCTAACCTTAAACCAAACCCTAACCCTAACCCTAACCCTCAGCCTAACCCGAACACTAACACTATCGCAAACCATAATCCTAACCCTAAACCTCAGCCTAACCCTAACCTTAAACCTAAACCTAACCCTACCCGAACCCTAACCAGAAACCAAACCCTACCCCTAATCCGAACCCTAACCCTAACCCAAACCCTAAAACTAACACGAACCCAAACCCGAACCCGAACCCAAAATCTAACCCTAACCCGAACCGTAACCCGAACCCTAACCCTAAACCTAACCCAACCCGAACCCTAAACCGAACCCTAACCCTAACCCTAACCCTAACCCTAACGCGAAACCCTAACCCGAAGCCAAACCCGAACCCCTAACCCGAACCCTAACCCTAACTCTAACCCTAGCACTAACCCAAAGCTAACCCGAACCCGAATCCTAACCGGAACTCTAAACCTAACACTAACCATAGCCGAAATATAACCCTAACCCAAACCCTAACCCTAACCCGAACCCTAACACGAACCATAACCCTAACCCTAACCCTAACCCGGAACCCAACCCTAACCCTAACCTTACCCGAAATATAACCCTAAACCTAACCCTAACCCTAACCCTAACCCTAACCCTAACCCTAACCCGAATCCAAATTCTAAACCTAACCCTAACCCGAACCCTAACCCTAACCTTAACCTGAACCCTAACCCGAACCCTAACCCTAACCCTAACCCTAATCCTCAGCCTAACCCGAACCCGAATCCTAACCCTAACCCTACCCGAACCCTAACCCTAAGCCAAACCCTAAACCTAACCGTAACCCGAACCCTAACCTAACCCTAACCCGAATCTGAACCTAACTCTAACCCTAACCTTATCCGAACCCTAACCCTAACCCAAACCCTAACCCTAACCCTAACCCTAACCCGAACCCCTAACCCGAACCCTAACCCTAACCAGAACCCTAGCCCTAACGCGAATCCCTAACCCGAACACAAACCCGAACCCCTAACCCGAACCCTAATCCTAATGCGAACCCTAGCACTAACCTGAACAATAACCCAAACCCGAATCCTAACCGGAACCCAACCCTAACCCTAACCTTACCCGAAATATAACCCTAAACCTAACCCTAACCTGAAACCTAACCCTAACCCTAACCCTCACCCGAACCCTAACATGAACCCTAACCCTAACCCTGACCCTAACCCTAACATTAAACCTAACCCTAACCCGAATCTGAACCCTAACTCTAACCCTAACCCTATCCGAACCCTCACCCTAACCCAAAACCTAACCCTAACCCTAACCCGAACACTAACCAGAACCCTAATCCTAACCCTAACCCTAAAATAACCCGAAACCGAACCCTAACCCGAACCCGAACCCGAACCCTTACCCGAACCATAACCCTAAACTGAACCGTAACCCTAACCCGAACCCTAGCCCTAACCCGAATGCTAACCCTAACCCGAACCCTAAAAGGAACCCTAACAGTAAACCTAACCCTAACCCTCAGCCTAACGCGAATCCAAATTCTAACCCTAACTCTAACCCGAACCCTAACCCTAACCCTAACCTGAACCCGAACCCTAACCCTAACCCGAACCCGAACCCTAACGCGAACCCTAACCCCAACCCTAACCCTAACCCTACCCGAACACTAACCGTAACCCAAACCTAACCCTAACCGTAACCCGAACCCTAAACGTAACCCGTAACCTAACCCGTACCCTAACCCGAACCCTAACGCTAACCCGAACCCGAACCCTTCCCTAACCCTAACCCCTACCCGAACCCTAACCCTAACCCTACCCGAACCCTAACCCTAACCCTAACCCTAACCTAAACCTAACCCTAACTCTAACCCTAACATGAACTCTAACACTAACCCTAACCCTAACCCTACCCGAACCCTAACCCTAACCCAAACCCTAACCCTAACCCTAACCCGAACCCTAACCGTAACCCTAACCCTAACCCGTACCCTAACCCTAACCCTAATCCCTAAAGCCTAACCCTAACCCTAACCCTAACCCAAAACCTAACCCTAACCCTACCCGAACCCTAACCCTAACCCTTACGCTAACCTTAACACTAACCATACCCGAAATATAACCCTAACCCAAACCCTAACCCTAACACTAACCCGAACCCAAACCCTAACCCTAACCTGAACCCTAACCCTAACCCTAACGCTAACCCTAACCCTATCCATACCCGAAATATAACCCTAACCCAAACCCTAACCCAAACCCCTAACTCTAACCCTACCCCTAACCCTACAAGAACCCTAACCCTAACCCTAAAACTAACCCGAACCCTAACCCTCACACGAACCCTAGCCCTAACTCGAACCCTAACCCTAACCCTAACCCTAACCCTAACCCAAACCCTAAAACTAACACGAACCCAAACCCGAACCCGAACCCAAAATCTAACCCTAACTCGAACCGTAACCCGAACCCTAACCCTAAACCTAACCCAACCCGAACCCTAAACCGAACCCTAACCCTAACCCTAACCCTAACCCTAACGCGAATCCCTAACCCGAAGCCAAACCCGAACCCCTAACCCGAACCCTAACCCTAACTCGAACCCTAGCACTAACCCAAAGCTAACCCGAACCCGAATCCTAACCGGAACTCTAAACCTAACACTAACCATAGCCGAAATATAACCCTAACCCAAACCCTAACCCTAACCCGAACCCTAACACGAACCCTAACCCTAACCCAAACCCTAACCCTAACCCTAACCCGAACACTAACCCTCACCCTATCCCGAACCCTAACCCGAACTCGAATCCTAAGCGGAACTCTAAACCTAACCCTACCCATACCCGAAATATAACTCTAAACCAAACCCTAATCCGAAACCTAACCCTAACCCTTACCCTAACACGAACCCTAATCCGAAACCTAACCCTAATGGTAACCCTAAACCGAACACTATCCCTAACCTGAACCCTAACCCTAACCCTAACCCTAAAGCAAACAGTAACCCTAACCCTAAACCTAACCCAAACCCGAACCCTAATCATAACCCTAACCCTAACCCTACCCTAACACTCAGCCTAACCCGAATCCAAATTCTAACCCTAACCCTAACCCTAACCCGAACCCGAACCCGAACCCTAATCCTAACCCTAACCTTCACCCGAACCCTAACTCAAACCCTAATCCTAAACTTGACCCTAACCCTAACACTAAACCTAACCCTAACCCGAATCTGAACCTTAACTCTAACCCTAACACTACCCGAACCCTAACCCTAACCCAAACCCTAACCCGAACCCTAACCCGAACACTAACCCGAACCCTAATCCTACCCTAACCCTAATCCTAACCCTAACCCTAACATGAACACTAAACCTAACCCTAACCCTAATCCTAACCCTAACGTGAACCCTAACCCTAACACTAACCCGAACCCTAACCCTAACCCGAACCCTAACCCTAACCCGAAATCTAACCCTAACCTTAACCCTAACCCGAACCCGTACCCTAACCCGAAATCTAACCCTAACCATAACCCTAACCTGAAACCTAACCCTAATAGTAACTCTAACCTGAAACCTAACCCGAACCGGAACCCTAACCCTAACCCTAATCCTCAGCCTAACCTGAAACCGAACCCTAACCCTAACCCTACCTGAGCCCTAACCCTAAACCAAACCCTAACCCTAACCCTAACCCTAAACCTAACCCTAAACTAACCCTAACCCGCACACAAACCTTAACCCTAACCCTAAACCAAACCCGAACCCCTACCCTAACCCTAACCCTAAGCCTAACCCTGACCCTAACCCTAACCCTAAGCCTAACCCTAACCCTAACCCTAACCCTAAACCCTGACCCTGACCCTGACCCTAACCCTAACCCGAACTCTGACCCCAACCAGAACACTAACCCTGATATGAACATGAACCCGAAACCTAACCTTAAACCAAACCCTAACCCTAACCCTAACCCTCAGCCTAACCCGAATCCAAATTCTAAACCTAACCCTAACCCAAACCCTAACCCTAACCTTAACCTGAACCCGAACCCTAACCCTAACCCGAACCCTAACCCTAACCCTAACCCTAATCCTCAGCCTAACCCGAACCCGAATCCTAACCCTAACCCTACGCGAACCCTAACCCTAAACCAAACCCTAAACCTAACCGTAACCCGAACCCTAACCTAACCCTAACCCGAATCTGAACCTAACTCTAAACCTAACCTTATCCGAACCCTAACCCTAACCCAAACCCTAACCCTAACCCTAACCTGAACCCGAACCCTAACCCTAAACCGAACCCGAACCCTAACCCGAACCCTAACCCCAACCCTAACCCTAACCCTACCCAAACACTAACCCTAACCCAAACCTAACCCTAACCGTAACCCGAACCCTAACCGTAACCCGTAACCTAACCCGTACCCTAACCCGAACCCTAACGCTAACCCGAACCCGAACCCTTCCCTAACCCTAACCCCTACCCGAACCCTAACCCTAACCCTACCCGAACCCTAACCCTAACCCTAACCCTAACCTAAACCTAACCCTAACTCTAACCCTAACATGAACTCTAACACTAACCCTAACCCTAACCCTACCCGAACCCTAACCCTAACCCAAACCCTAACCCTAACCCTAACCCTAACCCTAACCCTAACCCGAATCTGAACCTTAACTCTAACCCTAACACTACCCGAACCCTAACCCTAACCCAAACCCTAACCCGAACCCTAACCCGAACACTAACCCGAACCCTAATCCTACCCTAACCCTAATCCTAACCCTAACCCTAACACGAACACTAAACCTAACCCTAACCCTAATCCTAACCCTAACGTGAACCCTAACCCTAACACTAACCCGAACCCTAACCCTAACCCGAACCCTAACCCTAACCCGAAATCTAACCCTAACCTTAACCCTAACCCGAACCCGTACCCTAACCCGAAATCTAACCCTAACCATAACCCTAACCTGAAACCTAACCCTAATAGTAACTCTAACCTGAAACCTAACCCGAACCGGAACCCTAACCCTAACCCTAATCCTCAGCCTAACCTGAAACCGAACCCTAACCCTAACCCTACCTGAGCCCTAACCCTAAACCAAACCCTAACCCTAACCCTAACCCTAAACCTAACCCTAAACTAACCCTAACCCGCACACAAACCTTAACCCTAACCCTAAACCAAACCCGAACCCCTACCCTAACCCTAACCCTAAGCCTAACCCTGACCCTAACCCTAACCCTAAGCCTAACCCTAACCCTAACCCTAACCCTAACCCTAACCCTAAACCCTGACCCTGACCCTGACCCTAACCCTAACCCGAACTCTGAACCCAACCAGAACACTAACCCTGATATGAACATGAACCCGAAACCTAACCTTAAACCAAACCCTAACCCTAACCCTAACCCTCAGCCTAACCCGAATCCAAATTCTAAACCTAACCCTAACCCAAACCCTAACCCTAACCTTAACCTGAACCCGAACCCTAACCCTAACCCGAACCCTAACCCTAACCCTAACCCTAATCCTCAGCCTAACCCGAACCCGAATCCTAACCCTAACCCTACCCGAACCCTAACCCTAAACCAAACCCTAAACCTAACCGTAACCCGAACCCTAACCTAACCCTAACCCGAATCTGAACCTAACTCTAAACCTAACCTTATCCGAACCCTAACCCTAACCCAAACCCTAACCCTAACCCTAACCTGAACCCGAACCCTAACCCTAAACCGAACCCGAACCCTAACCCGAACCCTAACCCCAACCCTAACCCTAACCCTACCCAAACACTAACCCTAACCCAAACCTAACCCTAACCGTAACCCGAACCCTAACCGTAACCCGTAACCTAACCCGTACCCTAACCCGAACCCTAACGCTAACCCGAACCCGAACCCTTCCCTAACCCTAACCCCTACCCGAACCCTAACCCTAACCCTACCCGAACCCTAACCCTAACCCTAACCCTAACCTAAACCTAACCCTAACTCTAACCCTAACATGAACTCTAACACTAACCCTAACCCTAACCCTACCCGAACCCTAACCCTAACCCAAACCCTAACCCTAACCCTAACCCGAACCCTAACCGTAACCCTAACCCTAACCCGTACCCTAACCATAACCCTAATCCCTAAAGCCTAACCCTAACCCTAACCCTAACCCTAACCCAAAACCTAACCCTAACCCTACCCGAACCCTAACCCTAACCCTTACCCTAACCGTAACACTAACCATACCCGAAATATAACCCTAACCCAAACCCTAACCCTAACCCTACCCGACCCCTAACCCTAACCCAAACCCTAACCCTAACCCTAACCCGAACCCGAACCCTAACCTGAACCCTAACCCTAACCCTAACACTAACCCTAACCCTACCATACCCGAAATATAACCCTAACCCAAACCCTAACCCAAACCCCTAACTCTAACCCTACCCCTAACCCTACAAGAACCCTAACCAAACCCTAAAACTAACCCGAACCATAACCCTAACCCGAACCCTAGCCCTAACTCGAACCCTAACCCGAACCCTAACGCTAACCCGAACCCGAACCCTTCCCTAAACCTAACCCATACCCGAACCCTAACCCTAACCCTAACCCTAACCCTAACCCTAACCCGGAACCCAACCCTAACCCTAACCTTACCCGAAATATAACCCTAACCCTAACCCTAACCCTAACCCTAACTCTAACCCTAACCCGAATCCAAATTCTAAACCTAACCCTAACCCGAACCCTAACCCTAACCTTAACCTGAACCCTAACCCTAACCCGAACCCTAACCCTAACCCTAACCCTAATCCTCAGCCTAACCCGAACCCGAATCCTAACCCTAACCCTACCCGAACCCTAACCCTAAGCCAAACCCTAAACCTAACCGTAACCCGAACCCTAACCTAACCCTAACCCGAATCTGAACCTAACTCTAACCCTAACCTTATCCGAACCCTAACCCTAACCGAAACCCTAACCCTAACCCTAACCCTAACCCGAACCCCTAACCCGAACCCTAACCCTAACCAGAACCCTAGCCCTAACGCGAATCCCTAACCCGAACACAAACCCGAACCCCTAACCCGAACCCTAATCCTAATGCGAACCCTAGCCCTAACCTGAACAATAACCCAAACCCGAATCCTAACCGGAACCCAACCCTAACCCTAACCTTACCCGAAATATAACCCTAAACCTAACCCTAACCTGAAACCTAACCCTAACCCTAACCCTCACCCGAACCCTAACATGAACCCTAACCCTAACCCTGACCCTAACCCTAACATTAAACCTAACCCTAACCCGAATCTGAACCCTAACTCTAACCCTAACCCTATCCGAACCCTCACCCTAACCCAAAACCTAACCCTAACCCTAACCCGAACACTAACCAGAACCCTAATCCTAACCCTAACCCTAAAATAACCCGAAACCGAACCCTAACCCGAACCCGAACCCGAACCCTTACCCGAACCATAACCCTAAACTGAACCGTAACCCTAACCCGAACCCTAGCCCTAACCCGAATGCTAACCCTAACCCGAACCCTAAAAGGAACCCTAACAGTAAACCTAACCCTAACCCTCAGCCTAACGCGAATCCAAATTCTAACCCTAACTCTAACCCGAACCCTAACCCTAACCCTAACCTGAACCCGAACCCTAACCCTAACCCGAACCCGAACCCTAACGCGAACCCTAACCCCAACCCTAACCCTAACCCTACCCGAACAATAACCGTAACCCAAACCTAACCCTAACCGTAACCCGAACCCTAACCGTAACCCGTAACCTAACCCGTACCCTAACCCGAACCCTAACGCTAACCCGAACCCGAACCCTTCCCTAACCCTAACCCCTACCCGAACCCTAACCCTAACCCTACCCGAACCCTAACCCTAACCCTAACCCTAACCTAAACCTAACCCTAACTCTAACCCTAACATGAACTCTAACACTAACCCTAACCCTAACCCTACCCGAACCCTAACCCTAACCCAAACCCTAACCCTAACCCTAACCCGAACCCTAACCGTAACCCTAACCCTAACCCGTACCCTAACCCTAACCCTAATCCCTAAAGCCTAACCCTAACCCTAACCCTAACCCTAACCCAAAACCTAACCCTAACCCTACCCGAACCCTAACCCTAACCCTTACCCTAACCTTAACACTAACCATACCCGAAATATAACCCTAACCCAAACCCTAACCCTAACCCTAACACGAACCCGAACCCGAACCCTAACCTGAACCCTAACCCTAACCCTAACACTAACCCTAACCCTAACCATACCCGAAATATAACCCTAACCCAAACCCTAACCCAAACCCCTAACTCTAACCCTACCCCTAACCCTACAAGAACCCTAACCAAACCCTAAAACTAACCCGAACCCTAACCCTAACCCGAACCATAGCCCTAACTCGAACCCTAACCCGAACCCTAACGCTAACCCGAACCCGAACCCTTCCCTAAACCTAACCCATACCCGAACCCTAACCCTAACCCTAACCCTAACCCTAACCCTAACCCTAACCCTAACCCGGAACCCAACCCTAACCCTAACCTTACCCGAAATATAACCCTAAACCTAACCCTAACCCTAACCCTAACCCTAACCCTAACCCGAATCCAAATTCTAAACCTAACCCTAACCCGAACCCTAACCCTAACCTTAACCTGAACCCTAACCCGAACCCTAACCCTAACCCTAACCCTAATCCTCAGCCTAACCCGAACCCGAATCCTAACCCTAACCCTACCCGAACCCTAACCCTAAGCCAAACCCTAAACCTAACCGTAACCCGAACCCTAACCTAACCCTAACCCGAATCTGAACCTAACTCTAACCCTAACCTTATCCGAACCCTAACCCTAACCCAAACCCTAACCCTAACCCTAACCCTAACCCGAACCCCTAACCCGAACCCTAACCCTAACCAGAACCCTAGCCCTAACGCGAATCCCTAACCCGAACACAAACCCGAACCCCTAACCCGAACCCTAATCCTAATGCGAACCCTAGCCCTAACCTGAACAATAACCCAAACCCGAATCCTAACCGGAACCCAACCCTAACCCTAACCTTACCCGAAATATAACCCTAACCCTAACCCTAACCTGAAACCTAACCCTAACCCTAACCCTCACCCGAACCCTAACATGAACCCTAACCCTAACCCTGACCCTAACCCTAACATTAAACCTAACCCTAACCCGAATCTGAACCCTAACTCTAACCCTAACCCTATCCGAACCCTCACCCTAACCCAAAACCTAACCCTAACCCTAACCCGAACACTAACCAGAACCCTAATCCTAACCCTAACCCTAAAATAACCCGAAACCGAACCCTAACCCGAACCCGAACCCGAACCCTTACCCGAACCATAACCCTAAACTGAACCGTAACCCTAACCCGAACCCTAGCCCTAACCCGAATGCTAACCCTAACCCGAACCCTAAAAGGAACCCTAACAGTAAACCTAACCCTAACCCTCAGCCTAACGCGAATCCAAATTCTAACCCTAACTCTAACCCGAACCCTAACCCTAACCCTAACCTGAACCCGAACCCTAACCCTAACCCGAACCCGAACCCTAACGCGAACCCTAACCCCAACCCTAACCCTAACCCTACCCGAACACTAACCGTAACCCAAACCTAACCCTAACCGTAACCCGAACCCTAACCGTAACCCGTAACCTAACCCGTACCCTAACCCGAACCCTAACCCGAACCCGAACCCTTCCCTAACCCTAACCCCTACCCGAACCCTAACCCTAACCCTACCCGAACCCTAACCCTAACCCTAACCCTAACCTAAACCTAACCCTAACTCTAACCCTAACATGAACTCTAACACTAACCCTAACCCTAACCCTACCCGAACCCTAACCCTAACCCAAACCCTAACCCTAACCCTAACCCGAACCCTAACCGTAACCCTAACCCTAACCCGTACCCTAACCCTAACCCTAATCCCTAAAGCCTAACCCTAACCCTAACCCTAACCCTAACCCAAAACCTAACCCTAACCCTACCCGAACCCTAACCCTAACCCTTACCCTAACCTTAACACTAACCATACCCGAAATATAACCCTAACCCAAACCCTAACCCTAACCCTAACACGAACCCGAACCCGAACCCTAACCTGAACCCTAACCCTAACCCTAACACTAACCCTAACCCTAACCATACCCGAAATATAACCCTAACCCAAACCCTAACCCAAACCCCTAACTCTAACCCTACCCCTAACCCTACAAGAACCCTAACCAAACCCTAAAACTAACCCAAACCCTAACCCTAACCCGAACCATAGCCCTAACTCGAACCCTAACCCGAACCCTAACGCTAACCCGAACCCGAACCCTTCCCTAAACCTAACCCATACCCTAACCCTAACCCTAACCCTAACCCTAACCCTAAACCTAACCCTAACCCGAACCCTAACCCTAACCTTAACCTGAACCCTAACCCGAACCCTAACCCTAACCCTAACCCTAATCCTCAGCCTAACCCGAACCCGAATCCTAACCCTAACCCTACCCGAACCCTAACCCTAAGCCAAACCCTAAACCTAACCGTAACCCGAACCCTAACCTAACCATAACCCGAATCTGAACCTAACTCTAACCCTAACCTTATCCGAACCCTAACCCTAACCCAAACCCTAACCCTAACCCTGACCTAACCTTAACCCTAAACCAAACAGTAACCCTAACCCTAACCCTAACCCTAACCCTCAGCCTAACCCGAACCCTAGCACTAACCCTAACCGTAAAGCTAACCCTAAACCTCAGCCTAACCCTAAACCTAACCCTAAACTAACCCTAACCTGAACACAAACCCTAACCCTAACCCTAACCCCAACCCAAACCCTAACCCGAACCCTAACCCTAACCTGAACCCTAACCCTAACCCTAACCCTAACCCTAACCATACCTGAAATATAACCCTAACCCAAACCCTAACACTTACCCTAACTCGAACCCGAACCCCTAACCCTAACCATACCCCTAACCCTACAAGAACCCTAACCCTAACCCTAAAACTAACACGAACCCTAACCCTAAACCAAACCCTAGCCCTAACTCGAACCCTAACACGAACCCTAACGCTAACCCAAACCCGAACCCTTCCCTAACCTTAACCCATACCCGAACCCTAACCCTAAACCTACCCGAACCCTAACCCTAACCCTAACCCTAACCCTAACCCTAATCCCTAAACCCTGACCCTGACCCTAACCCTAACCCTGACCCTGACCCTGACCCTAACCCTAACCCTAACCCGAACCCTGACCGAAACCTGAACCCTAACCCTGACGCGAACCTGAACACGAACACGAACCCCGAACCTGAACCCGAAACCAAACCCCTAACCCTAACCCTAACCCTAACCCTGACCCTGACCATGACCATGACAAGAACCCTCACCCTAAACCCTTAAACCTGACCCTGAACCTAACCTTAAACCTGACCCTGACCCTGACCCTAAACCCTAAACCCTGACACTGACCCTGACCCTCACCCTAACCCGAACCCTAACCCGAACCCGAACACTAACCCTGACGCGAACTTCAACCCGAAACCTAACCCGAACCCTACCCCGAACCCTAACCCTAACCCTAACCCTAACCGTAACCCGAACAGTAACCCGAACCCTAATCCTAACCCTAACCCTAACCATAACCTGAAACCGAATCCTAACCCGAACCCTAACCCAAACCCGAACTCTGACCGTGACCCTGACCCTGACACTGACCCTGACCCTAATCCTAAACCCCGACACTGAACCTGACCCTAACCGTAACCCGAAATCTGACCCGAACCCGAACACTAACCCTGACGTGAAATTGAACCCTAACCCTAACCCAAACCCTAACCCTAATCCTAACCCTAACCCTAACCATAACCTGAAACCGAATCCTAAACCGAACCCTAACTCGAACCCGAACCCTAACCCGAACCCGAACCCTAACCCGAACCCTAACCCTAACCCTAACCCTAACCCAAACCCTACCCCTAACCCGAACGCGAACCCTAACCCTAACCCTAACCCTAACCCTAACCTAACCCTAGCCTAACCCTAAACCTAACCCTAAACTAACCCTAACACGAACACAAACCCTAACTCTAACCCTAACCCTAACCCTAACCCTAACCCTAGCCTAACCATAAACCGAACCCTAAACTAAACCTAACCCGAACACAAACCCTAACTCTAAACCTAACCCTAACCCAAACCCTAACCCGAACCCTAACCCTAACCCGTACCCTAACACGAACCCTAACCCGAAACCTAACCCTAACAGTAACCCTAACCCGAACCCTAACCCTAACCTGAACCCTAACCCTAACCCTAACCCTACCTGAACCCTAACCCTAACCCTAAACCTAACCCTAACCCTAACCATACCCGAAATATAACCCTAACCCAAACCCTAACCCTAACCCTAACCCGATCCCGAACCCTAACCCTAACCCGAACCCCAACCCTAACCCTAACCCTAACCCTAACCATACCCGAAATATAACCTTAACCCAAACCCTAACCCGAACCCCTAACCCTAACCCTAACCGTAACCCTACAAGAACCCTAACCCTAACCCTAAAACTAACCCGAACCCTTACCCTAAACCGAACCCTAGCCCTAACACGAACCCTAACCCGAACCCTAACACTAATCCGAACCCGAACCCTTCCCTAACCCTAACCAATACCCGAACCCTAACCCTAACCCAAACCCTAACCCCAACCCTAACCCGAACCCTAACCGTAACCCTAACCCTGACCCTGATCCTGACCCTAACCCTAACCCTAACCCGAACCCTGACCGAAACCTGAACCCTAACCCTGACGCGAACCTGAACACGAACTCGAACCCCGAACCTGAACCCGAAACCAAACCCCTAACCCTAACCCTAACCCTAACCCTGACCCTGACCATGACCCTGACAATAACCCTCACCCTAAACCCTTAAACCTGACCCTGAACCTAACCTTAAACCTGAACCTGACCCTGACCCTAAACCCTAAACCCTGACACTCACACTGACCCTACCCTAACCCAAACCCTAACCCGAACCCTAACACAAACACTAACCCGAAATCTAACACTAACAGTAACCCTAACCCGAACCCGAACCCTAACCCTAACCAAAACCCTAACCCTAACCCTAACCATAACCCTAAACCTAACCTTAACCCGAAACCGAACCCTAACCGAAACTTGACCCGAACCAGAACACTAACCCTGACACGAACTTGAACCCAAAACCTAACCCAAATCCGAACCCCAAACACGAACCCGAACCCCTAACCCTAACCCTAACCCTAACCCGAACCCTTACATGAACACTAACCCTAACCCGAACCCCTAACCCGAACCCTAACCCTAACCAGAACCCTAGACCTAACGCGAATCCCTAACCCGAACCCAAACCCGAACCCCTAACGCGAACCCTAACCCTAACCCTACCCGAACCCTAACCCTAACCCTAAACCTAACCCTAACCCTAACCTTACCCGAACCCTAACCCTAAACCAAACCCTAACCCTAACCCGAACCCGAACCCTAAACCTAACCCTAACCCTCACCCGAACCCTAACATGAACCCTAACCCTAACCCTAACCCTAACCCTAACCCGAACCTTTACATGAACACTAACCCTAATGCGACCCTAACCCGAACCCTAACGCGAACCCTATCCCTAAACCGAACCCGAACCCGACCCAAACCCTAACCCGAACCCTAACCCTAACCCTAACCATAACCCTAAACCTAACCTTAACCCGAAACTGAACCCTAACCGAAACTTGACCTGAACCAGAACACTAACCCTGACACGAACTTGAACCCAAAACCTAACCCGAACCCGAACCCCAAACAGCAACCCGAACCCCTAACCCTAAACCTAACCCTAACCCTACTAGAACCCTAACCCTAACCCTAAACTAACCCGAACCCTAACCCTAACCCGAACCCTAGCCCTAACTCGAACCCTAACCCGAACCCTAACGCTAACCCGAACCCGAACCCTTCCCTAACCCTAACCCATACCCGAACTCTAACCCTCACCCTACCCGAACCCTAACCAGCACCCTAGCCCTAAGCTGAAACCTAACCCTAACCGGAACGCTAACCCTAACCCGAACCCTAGCCCTAACGCGAATCCCTAACCCAAACCCAAACCTGAACCCACAACCCGAACCCTAACCCTAACCCGAACCCTAGCCCTAACGCGAATCCCTAACCCGAAGCCAAACCCGAACCCCTAACCCGAATCCTAACCTTAACCCGAACCCTAGCCCTAACTCGAACCCTAACCCGAAGCCAATCGCTAAACCGAACCCGAACCCGACCCGAACCGTAACCCAAACACTAACCCTGACCCTGAACCTGACCATGACCCTGACAATAACCCTCACCCTAAACCCTTAAACCTGACCCTGAACCTAACCTTAAACCTGACCCTGACCCTGACCCTAAACCCTAAACCCTGAAACTGACCCTGACCCGAACCCTAACCCGAACCCTGACCCGAACCCGAACACTAACCCTGACGCGAACTTCAACCCGAAACCTAACCCGAACCCTAACCCGAACCCTAACCCTAACCCGAACCCGAACCCTAACCCTAACCCTAACCCTAACCATAACCTGAAACCGAATCCTAACCTGAACCCGAACCCGAACCCGAACCCTGACCCTGACCCTGACACTGACCCTAAACCATAAATCCTGACACTGACACTGACCCTAACCCTAACCCGAACTCTGACCCAAACCCAAACACTAACCCTGACGTGAACTTGAACCCGAGCCCTAACCTTAAACCAAACCCT
>NW_026623054.1:680253-697753 GCF_023065955.2 Ursus arctos | reverse complement strand
TATCCGAACCCTAACCCTAACCCAAAACCTAACCCTAACCCTAACCCCAACACTAACCTGAACCCTAATCCTAACCCTAACCCTCACCATAACCCGAAACCGAACCCTAACCCTAACCCTAACCCGAACCATTACCCGAACGCTAACCCTAAACCTAACCCTAACCCTAACCCTAACCAGAACCCTAGCCCGAAGCTGTAACCTAACCCTAACCCGAACCCTAACTGTAACCCTAACCCTAACCCTAACCCTAAAACTAACCCGACCCTAACCCTAACCCTAACCCAAACCCTAACCATAACCCGTACCGTAACCCGAACTCGAACCTGAACCCTAACCCGAACACTAACCCTAACCCCATCCCTAACCCGAACCGGAACCCGACCCTAACCGTCAACCGAACACGAACCCTAACCCTGACCCTGACCCTGACCCTGACCCTGACCATGACCCTGACCCTAATCCTAACCCTAAACCCTAATACCTGACCCTGACCCCAACCCTAACCCTGACCCTGACCCTAAACCATAAACCCTGACCCTGACCCTGATCCTACCCTAACCCGAACCCTGACCGGAACCCGAACCCTAACCCTGACATGAATCTGAACCCGAACCCTAACCCGAACCCAAACCCGAATCCCTAACACGAAACCAAACCCGAAACCATAACCCGAACCCTAACCCTAACCCGAACCCTAGCCCTAACGCGAATCCCTAACACGAAGCCAAACCCGAACCCCTAACCCGAACCCTAACATTAACCCGAACCCTAGCCCTAACCCGAACCCTAACCCGAACCCGGATCCTAACCGGAACTCTAACCCTAACCCTAACCACACCCGAAATATAACCCTAACCCAAAACCTAACCCGAAACCTAACCCTATCCCGTACCCTAACACGAACCCTAACCCGAAACCTAACACTAACCCGAACCCTAACCCTAACCCTAACCCGAACTCTGACCCGAACCCGAACACTAACCCTGACATGAACTTGAACCCGAACCCTAACCTTAAACCAAACCCTAACCCTAACCCTAACCCTAACCCTCAGCCTAACCCGAATCCAAATTCTAACCCTAACCCTAACCCTAACCCTAACCCGAACCCGAACCCTAACTTTTACCCTAACCCTAACGCGAACCCTAACCAGAACCCTAACCGGAACCCTAACCCTAACTCGAACAATAACCTGAATTCTAACCCGAACCAGAACCCGAACCCGAACCCGAACCCTAACCCTAACCCTTACCCCGAACCATATCCTGAAACCTAACACAAACCCTAACCCTAACCCTAACCGTAACCCTAACCCGAACCCTAACCCTAACAGTAACCATAACCCGAACCCTATCCCTAACTTGAACCCTAGCCGTAACCCGAACCCTAACCCTAATCCTAGCCCTAACCCAAAACCTAACTCTAACCCTAAACCGAACCCTAACGCTAACATGAACCCGAACCCAAAACCTAACACTAACCCTAACCCTAACCCTAACCCTAACCCTAACCTAACCCTAACCCTAATCCTAACCCTAACGTGAACTTTAACCCTAACCCTAACCCGTACCCTAACCCTAAACCGAACTCTAACCCTAACCATAACCCTATCCTGAAACCTAACACTAACACTAACCCTAACCCAAACCCTAATCCTAACCCGAACCCTAACCCTAACCCTAATCCTCAGCCTATCCTGAAACCGAACTCAAACCCCAACCCTACCTGAGCCCTAACCCTAACCAAACCCTAACCCTAACCCTAACCCTAACCCTTTACCCGAACACTAACCCTGACGTGAACTTGAACCCGAACCCTATCCTTAAATGAAACCCTAACCCTAACCCTAACCCTCAGCCTAACCCGAACCCTAACCCTAATCCGGACCCTACCAAGAACCCTAACCCTAACCCTAACCCTAACCCTAACCCTAACCCTAATCCGAACACAAACCCTAACCTTAACCCTAACCCGAACCCTAACCCTAACCCTAACCTTAATCCTCAGCCTAACCCGAACCCGAAACCTAACCCTAACCCTACCCGAGCCCTAACCCTAACCCGAACCCGAACCCTAACCCTAACCCTAACCCTAACCCTAACCCGAACAGTAACCCGAACCCTAATCCTAACCCTAACCCAAACCCGAACCAATAACCCGAACCCTAACCCTAACTCGAACCCTAGCCCTAACGCGAATCCCTAACCCGAAGCCAAACCCGAACCCCTAACCCGAACCCTAACCTTAACCCGAACCCTAGCCCTAACTCGAACCCTAAACCGAACCCGGATCCTAACCGGAACTCTAACCCGAACCCTAACCACACCCGAAATATAACCCTAACCCAAACCCTAATCCGAACCCTAACCCTAAACCGTACCCTAACACGAACCCTAACCTGAAACCTAACACTAACAGTAACCCGAAACCGAAAACGAACCCTAACCCGAACCGTAACCCTAACCCTAACCCAAACCCTAACCGTAACCCTAAACCGAACAGTAACCCGAACCCTAATTCTAACCCTAACCCTAACCATAACCTGAAACCGAATGCTAACCCGAACCCTAACTCGAACCCGAACCCTAACCGAACCCGAACCCTAACCCGAACCCTAACCCTAACCCGTAGCCTAGCCCGAATCCTAACCCAAAACCTAACCCTAACAGTACCCCTAACCGAACCCTAACCCTAACCCAAAACCTAACCCTAACCCTAACCCGAACACTAACCTGAACCCTAATCCTAACCCTAACCCTCACCATAACCCGAAACCGAACCCTAACCCTAACCCTAACCCGAACCATTACCCGAACGCTAACCCTAAACCTAACCCTAACCCTAACCATAACCAGAACCCTAGCCCGAAGCTGTAACCTAACCCTAACCCGAACCCTAACTGTAACCCTAACCCTAACCCTAACCCTAAAACTAACCCGACCCTAACCCTAACCCTAACCCAAACCCTAACCATAACCCGTACCGTAACCCGAACTCGAACCTGAACCCTAACCCGAACACTAACCCTAACCCCATCCCTAACCCGAACCGGAACCCGACCCTAACCGTCAACCGAACACGAACCCTAACCCTGACCCTGACCCTGACCCTGACCATGACCCTGACCCTAATCCTAACCCTAAACCCTAATACCTGACCCTGACCCCAACCCTAACCCTGACCCTGACCCTAAACCATAAACCCTGACCCTGACCCTGATCCTACCCTAACCCGAACCCTGACCGGAACCCGAACCCTAACCCTGACATGAATCTGAACCCGAACCCTAACCCGAACCCAAACCCGAATCCCTAACACGAAACCAAACCCGAAACCATAACCCGAACCCTAACCCTAACCCGAACCCTAGCCCTAACGCGAATCCCTAACACGAAGCCAAACCCGAACCCCTAACCCGAACCCTAACATTAACCCGAACCCTAGCCCTAACCCGAACCCTAACCCGAACCCGGATCCTAACCGGAACTCTAACCCTAACCCTAACCACACCCGAAATATAACCCTAACCCAAAACCTAACCCGAAACCTAACCCTATCCCGTACCCTAACACGAACCCTAACCCGAAACCTAACACTAACAGTAACCCTAACCCGAAACCTAACCCTAACCCGAACCCTAACCCTAACCCTAACCCGAACTCTGACCCGAACCCGAACACTAACCCTGACGTGAACTTGAAACCGAGCCCTAACCTAAAACCAAACCCTAACCCTAACTCTAACCCTAATCCTCGGCCTAAACCGAATCCAAATTCTAACCCTAACCCTAACCCTAACCCTAACCCTCACCCGAACCCTAAAATGAACCCTAACCCTAACCCTAACCCTGACCCTAAACCTAACACTAAACTTAACCCTAACCCGAATCTGAACCCTAACTCTAACCCTAACCCTAACCGAACCCTAACCCAAACCCAAAACCTAACCCTAACCTTAATCCTAACCCAAACCTGAACCCTAACCCTAACCCGAACCCTAACCCTAACACGAACCCTAACACGAACCCTAACCCTAACCCAAACCCTAACCCTAACCCTAACCCGAACACTAACCCTAACCCTAATGCGAACCCTAACCCTAACCCTAACCCGAACCCTAACCCTAATCTTAACCATAACCTGAACCCGAATCCTAACCTGAACCCTAACCCGAACCTGAACCCTGACCCTGACCCTGACCCTGACACTGAACCTAAATCCTAAACCCTGACACTGACCCTGACCTAACCCTAACCCGAACTCTGACCCGATCCCGAACACTAACCCTGACGTGAACTTGAACCCGAACCCTAACCTTAAACCAAACCCTAACCCTAACATAACCCTAACCCTCAGCCGAACCCAAATCCAAATTCTAACCCTAACCCTAACCCTAACCCTAACCCTAACCCAAACACTAACCCTGACGTGAACTTGAACCCGAAACCTAACCTTAAACCAAACCCTAACCCTAACCCTAACCCTCAGCCTAACCCGAACACTAACACTATCGCAAACCATAATCCTAACCCTAAACCTCAGCCTAACCCTAACCTTAAACCTAAACCTAACCCTACCCGAACCCTAACCAGAAACCAAACCCTACCCCTAATCCGAACCCTAACCCTAACCCAAACCCTAAAACTAACACGAACCCAAACCCGAACCCGAACCCAAAATCTAACCCTAACCCGAACCGTAACCCGAACCCTAACCCTAAACCTAACCCAACCCGAACCCTAAACCGAACCCTAACCCTAACCCTAACCCTAACCCTAACGCGAAACCCTAACCCGAAGCCAAACCCGAACCCCTAACCCGAACCCTAACCCTAACTCGAACCCTAGCACTAACCCAAAGCTAACCCGAACCCGAATCCTAACCGGAACTCTAAACCTAACACTAACCATAGCCGAAATATAACCCTAACCCAAACCCTAACCCTAACCCGAACCCTAACACGAACCATAACCCTAACCCTAACCCTAACCCGGAACCCAACCCTAACCCTAACCTTACCCGAAATATAACCCTAAACCTAACCCTAACCCTAACCCTAACCCTAACCCTAACCCGAATCCAAATTCTAAACCTAACCCTAACCCGAACCCTAACCCTAACCTTAACCTGAACCCTAACCCGAACCCTAACCCTAACCCTAACCCTAATCCTCAGCCTAACCCGAACCCGAATCCTAACCCTAACCCTACCCGAACCCTAACCCTAAGCCAAACCCTAAACCTAACCGTAACCCGAACCCTAACCTAACCCTAACCCGAATCTGAACCTAACTCTAACCCTAACCTTATCCGAACCCTAACCCTAACCCTAACCCAAACCCTAACCTTAACCCTAACCCTAACCCGAACCCCTAACCCGAACCCTAACCCTAACCAGAACCCTAGCCCTAACGCGAATCCCTAAAACGAACACAAACCCGAACCCCTAACCCGAACCCTAATCCTAATGCGAACCCTAGCACTAACCTGAACAATAACCCAAACCCGAATCCTAACCGGAACCCAACCCTAACCCTAACCTTACCCGAAATATAACCCTAAACCTAACCCTAACCTGAAACCTAACCCTAACCCTAACCCTCACCCGAACCCTAACATGAACCCTAACCCTAACCCTGACCCTAACCCTAACATTAAACCTAACCCTAACCCGAATCTGAACCCTAACTCTAACCCTAACCCTATCCGAACCCTCACCCTAACCCAAAACCTAACCCTAACCCTAACCCGAACACTAACCAGAACCCTAATCCTAACCCTAACCCTAAAATAACCCGAAACCGAACCCTAACCCGAACCCGAACCCGAACCCTTACCCGAACCATAACCCTAAACTGAACCGTAACCCTAACCCGAACCCTAGCCCTAACCCGAATGCTAACCCTAACCCGAACCCTAAAAGGAACCCTAACAGTAAACCTAACCCTAACCCTCAGCCTAACGCGAATCCAAATTCTAACCCTAACTCTAACCCGAACCCTAACCCTAACCCTAACCTGAACCCGAACCCTAACCCTAACCCGAACCCGAACCCTAACGCGAACCCTAACCCCAACCCTAACCCTAACCCTACCCGAACACTAACCGTAACCCAAACCTAACCCTAACCGTAACCCGAACCCTAACCGTAACCCGTAACCTAACCCGTACCCTAACCCGAACCCTAACGCTAACCCGAACCCGAACCCTTCCCTAACCCTAACCCCTACCCGAACCCTAACCCTAACCCTACCCGAACCCTAACCCTAACCCTAACCCTAACCTAAACCTAACCCTAACTCTAACCCTAACATGAACTCTAACACTAACCCTAACCCTAACCCTACCCGAACCCTAACCCTAACCCAAACCCTAACCCTAACCCTAACCTGAACCCTAACCGTAACCCTAACCCTAACCCGTACCCTAACCCTAACCCTAATCCCTAAAGCCTAACCCTAACCCTAACCCTAACCCAAAACCTAACCCTAACCCTACCCGAACCCTAACCCTAACCCTTACGCTAACCTTAACACTAACCATACCCGAAATATAACCCTAACCCAAACCCTAACCCTAACACTAACCCGAACCCAAACCCTAACCCTAACCTGAACCCTAACCCTAACCCTAACGCTAACCCTAACCCTATCCATACCCGAAATATAACCCTAACCCAAACCCTAACCCAAACCCCTAACTCTAACCCTACCCCTAACCCTACAAGAACCCTAACCCTAACCCTAAAACTAACCCGAACCCTAACCCTAACACGAACCCTAGCCCTAACTCGAACCCTAACCCTAACCCTAACCCTAACCCTAACCCAAACCCTAAAACTAACACGAACCCAAACCCGAACCCGAACCCAAAATCTAACCCTAACCCGAACCGTAACCCGAACCCTAACCCTAAACCTAACCCAACCCGAACCCTAAACCGAACCCTAACCCTAACCCTAACCCTAACCCTAACGCGAATCCCTAACCCGAAGCCAAACCCGAACCCCTAACCCGAACCCTAACCCTAACTCGAACCCTAGCACTAACCCAAAGCTAACCCGAACCCGAATCCTAACCGGAACTCTAAACCTAACACTAACCATAGCCGAAATATAACCCTAACCCAAACCCTAACCCTAACCCGAACCCTAACACGAACCCTAACCCTAACCCAAACCCTAACCCTAACCCTAACCCGAACACTAACCCTCACCCTATCCCGAACCCTAACCCGAACTCGAATCCTAAGCGGAACTCTAAACCTAACCCTAACCATACCCGAAATATAACTCTAAACCAAACCCTAATCCGAAAACTAACCCTAACCCTTACCCTAACACGAACCCTAATCCGAAACCTAACCCTAATGGTAACCCTAAACCGAACACTATCCCTAACCTGAACCCTAACCCTAACCCTAACCCTAAAGCAAACAGTAACCCTAACCCTAAACCTAACCCAAACCCGAACCCTAATCATAACCCTAACCCTAACCCTACCCTAACACTCAGCCTAACCCGAATCCAAATTCTAACCCTAACCCTAACCCTAACCCGAACCCGAACCCGAACCCTAATCCTAACCCTAACCCTCACCCGAACCCTAACTCAAACCCTAATCCTAAACTTGACCCTAACCCTAACACTAAACCTAAACCTAACCCGAATCTGAACCTTAACTCTAACCCTAACACTACCCGAACCCTAACCCTAACCCAAACCCTAACCCGAACCCTAACCCGAACACTAACCCGAACCCTAATCCTACCCTAACCCTAATCCTAACCCTAACCCTAACACGAACACTAAACCTAACCCTAACCCTAATCCTAACCCTAAACCCTGACCCTGACCCTGACCCTAACCCTAACCCGAACTCTGACCCCAACCAGAACACTAACCCTGATATGAACATGAACCCGTAACCTAACCTTAAACCAAACCCTAACCCTAACCCTAACCCTCAGCCTAACCCGAATCCAAATTCTAAACCTAACCCTAACCCAAACCCTAACCCTAACCTTAACCTGAACCCGAACCCTAACCCTAACCCGAACCCTAACCCTAACCCTAACCCTAATCCTCAGCCTAACCCGAACCCGAATCCTAACCCTAACCCTACCCGAACCCTAACCCTAAACCAAACCCTAAACCTAACCGTAACCCGAACCCTAACCTAACCCTAACCCGAATCTGAACCTAACTCTAAACCTAACCTTATCCGAACCCTAACCCTAACCCAAACCCTAACCCTAACCCTAACCTGAACCCGAACCCTAACCCTAAACCGAACCCGAACCCTAACCCGAACCCTAACCCCAACCCTAACCCTAACCCTACCCAAACACTAACCGTAACCCAAACCTAACCCTAACCGTAACCCGAACCCTAACCGTAACCCGTAACCTAACCCGTACCCTAACCCGAACCCTAACGCTAACCCGAACCCGAACCCTTCCCTAACCCTAACCCCTACCCGAACCCTAACCCTAACCCTACCCGAACCCTAACCCTAACCCTAACCCTAACCTAAACCTAACCCTAACTCTAACCCTAACATGAACTCTAACACTAACCCTAACCCTAACCCTACCCGAACCCTAACCCTAACCCAAACCCTAACCCTAACCCTAACCCTAACCCTAACCCTAACCCGAATCTGAACCTTAACTCTAACCCTAACACTACCCGAACCCTAACCCTAACCCAAACCCTAACCCGAACCCTAACCCGAACACTAACCCGAACCCTAATCCTACCCTAACCCTAATCCTAACCCTAACCCTAACACGAACACTAAACCTAACCCTAACCCTAATCCTAACCCTAACGTGAACCCTAACCCTAACACTAACCCGAACCCTAACCCTAACCCGAACCCTAACCCTAACCCGAAATCTAACCCTAACCTTAACCCTAACCCGAACCCGTACCCTAACCCGAAATCTAACCCTAACCATAACCCTAACCTGAAACCTAACCCTAATAGTAACTCTAACCTGAAACCTAACCCGAACCGGAACCCTAACCCTAACCCTAATCCTCAGCCTAATCTGAAACCGAACCCTAACCCTAACCCTACCTGAGCCCTAACCCTAAACCAAACCCTAACCCTAACCCTAACCCTAAACCTAACCCTAAACTAACCCTAACCCGCACACAAACCTTAACCCTAACCCTAAACCAAACCCGAACACCTACCCTAACCCTAACCCTAAGCCTAACCCTGACCCTAACCCTAACCCTAAGCCTAACCCTAACCCTAACCCTAACCCTAACCCTAAACCCTGACCCTGACCCTGACCCTAACCCTAACCCGAACTCTGACCCCAACCAGAACACTAACCCTGATATGAACATGAACCCGAAACCTAACCTTAAACCAAACCCTAACCCTAACCCTAACCCTCAGCCTAACCCGAATCCAAATTCTAAACCTAACCCTAACCCAAACCCTAACCCTAACCTTAACCTGAACCCGAACCCTAACCCTAACCCGAACCCTAACCCTAACCCTAACCCTAATCCTCAGCCTAACCCGAACCCGAATCCTAACCCTAACCCTACCCGAACCCTAACCCTAAACCAAACCCTAAACCTAACCGTAACCCGAACCCTAACCTAACCCTAACCCGAATCTGAACCTAACTCTAAACCTAACCTTATCCGAACCCTAACCCTAACCCAAACCCTAACCCCAACCCTAACCTGAACCCGAACCCTAACCCTAAACCGAACCCGAACCCTAACCCGAACCCTAACCCCAACCCTAACCCTAACCCTACCCAAACACTAACCCTAACCCAAACCTAACCCTAACCGTAACCCGAACCCTAACCGTAACCCGTAACCTAACCCGTACCCTAACCCGAACCCTAACGCTAACCCGAACCCGAACCCTTCCCTAACCCTAACCCCTACCCGAACCCTAACCCTAACCCTACCCGAACCCTAACCCTAACCCTAACCCTAACCTAAACCTAACCCTAACTCTAACCCTAACATGAACTCTAACACTAACCCTAACCCTAACCCTACCCGAACCCTAACCCTAACCCAAACCCTAACCCTAACCCTAACCCGAACCCTAACCGTAACCCTAACCCTAACCCGTACCCTAACCCTAACCCTAATCCCTAAAGCCTAACCCTAACCCTAACCCTAACCCTAACCCAAAACCTAACCCTAACCCTACCCGAACCCTAACCCTAACCCTTACCCTAACCGTAACACTAACCATACCCGAAATATAACCCTAACCCAAACCCTAACCCTAACCCTACCCGACCCCTAACCCTAACCCAAACCCTAACCCTAACCCTAACCCGAACCCGAACCCGAACCCTAACCTGAACCCTAACCCTAACCCTAACACTAACCCTAACCCTACCATACCCGAAATATAACCCTAACCCAAACCCTAACCCAAACCCCTAACTCTAACCCTACCCCTAACCCTACAAGAACCCTAACCAAACCCTAAAACTAACCCGAACCATAACCCTAACCCGAACCCTAGCCCTAACTCGAACCCTAACCCGAACCCTAACGCTAACCCGAACCCGAACCCTTCCCTAAACCTAACCCATACCCGAACCCTAACCCTAACCCTAACCCTAACCCTAACCCTAACCCGGAACCCAACCCTAACCCTAACCTTACCCGAAATATAACCCTAACCCTAACCCTAACCCTAACTCTAACCCTAACCCGAATCCAAATTCTAAACCTAACCCTAACCCGAACCCTAACCCTAACCTTAACCTGAACCCTAACCCTAACCCGAACCCTAACCCTAACCCTAACCCAAATCCTCAGCCTAACCCGAACCCGAATCCTAACCCTAACCCTACCCGAACCCTAACCCTAAGCCAAACCCTAAACCTAACCGTAACCCGAACCCTAACCTAACCCTAACCCGAATCTGAACCTAACTCTAACCCTAACCTTATCCGAACCCTAACCCTAACCGAAACCCTAACCCTAACCCTAACCCTAACCCGAACCCCTAACCCGAACCCTAACCCTAACCAGAACCCTAGCCCTAACGCGAATCCCTAAGCCGAACACAAACCCGAACCCCTAACCCGAACCCTAATCCTAATGCGAACCCTAGCCCTAACCTGAACAATAACCCAAACCCGAATCCTAACCGGAACCCAACCCTAACCCTAACCTTACCCGAAATATAACCCTAAACCTAACCCTAACCTGAAACCTAACCCTAACCCTAACCCTCACCCGAACCCTAACATGAACCCTAACCCTAACCCTGACCCTAACCCTAACATTAAACCTAACCCTAACCCGAATCTGAACCCTAACTCTAACCCTAACCCTATCCGAACCCTCACCCTAACCCAAAACCTAACCCTAACCCTAACCCGAACACTAACCAGAACCCTAATCCTAACCCTAACCCTAAAATAACCCGAAACCGAACCCTAACCCGAACCCGAACCCGAACCCTTACCCGAACCATAACCCTAAACTGAACCGTAACCCTAACCCGAACCCTAGCCCTAACCCGAATGCTAACCCTAACCCGAACCCTAAAAGGAACCCTAACAGTAAACCTAACCCTAACCCTCAGCCTAACGCGAATCCAAATTCTAACCCTAACTCTAACCCGAACCCTAACCCTAACCCTAACCTGAACCCGAACCCTAACCCTAACCCGAACCCGAACCCTAACGCGAACCCTAACCCCAACCCTAACCCTAACCCTACCCGAACACTAACCGTAACCCAAACCTAACCCTAACCGTAACCCGAACCCTAACCGTAACCCGTAACCTAACCCGTACCCTAACCCGAACCCTAACGCTAACCCGAACCCGAACCCTTCCCTAACCCTAACCCCTACCCGAACCCTAACCCTAACCCTACCCGAACCGTAACCCTAACCCTAACCCTAACCTAAACCTAACCCTAACTCTAACCCTAACATGAACTCTAACACTAACCCTAACCCTAACCCTACCCGAACCCTAACCCTAACCCAAACCCTAACCCTAACCCTAACCCGAACCCTAACCGTAACCCTAACCCTAACCCGTACCCTAACCCTAACCCTAATCCCTAAAGCCTAACCCTAACCCTAACCCTAACCCTAACCCAAAACCTAACCCTAACCCTACCCGAACCCTAACCCTAACCCTTACCCTAACCTTAACACTAACCATACCCGAAATATAACCCTAACCCAAACCCTAACCCTAACCCTAACACGAACCCGAACCCGAACCCTAACCTGAACCCTAACCCTAACCCTAACACTAACCCTAACCCTAACCATACCCGAAATATAACCCTAACCCAAACCCTAACCCAAACCCCTAACTCTAACCCTACCCCTAACCCTACAAGAACCCTAACCAAACCCTAAAACTAACCCGAACCCTAACCCTAACCCGAACCATAGCCCTACTCGAACCCTAACCCGAACCCTAACGCTAACCCGAACCCGAACCCTTCCCTAAACCTAACCCATACCCGAACCCTAACCCTAACCCTAACCCTAACCCTAACCCTACCCTAACCCGGAACCCAACCCTAACCCTAACCTTACCCGAAATATAACCCTAAACCTAACCCTAACCCTAACCCTAACCCTAACCCTAACCCTAACCCTAACCCGAATCCAAATTCTAAACCTAACCCTAACCCGAACCCTAACCCTAACCTTAACCTGAACCCTAACCCGAACCCTAACCCTAACCCTAACCCTAATCCTCAGCCTAACCCGAACCCGAATCCTAACCCTAACCCTACCCGAACCCGAACCCTAAGCCAAACCCTAAACCTAACCGTAACCCGAACCCTAACCTAACCCTAACCCGAATCTGAACCTAACTCTAACCCTAACCTTATCCGAACCCTAACCCTAACCCAAACCCTAACCCTAACCCTGACCTAACCTTAACCCTAAACCAAACAGTAACCCTAACCCTAACCCTAACCCTAACCCTCAGCCTAACCCGAACCCTAGCACTAACCCTAACCGTAAAGCTAACCCTAAACCTCAGCCTAACCCTAAACCTAACCCTAAACTAACCCTAACCTGAACACAAACCCTAACCCTAACCCTAACCCCAACCCAAACCCTAACCCGAACCCTAACCCTAACCTGAACCCTAACCCTAACCCTAACCCTAACCCTAACCATACCTGAAATATAACCCTAACCCAAACCCTAACACTTACCCTAACTCGAACCCGAACCCCTAACCCTAACCATACCCCTAACCCTACAAGAACCCTAACCCTAACCCTAAAACTAACACGAACCCTAACCCTAAACCAAACCCTAGCCCTAACTCGAACCCTAACACGAACCCTAACGCTAACCCAAACCCGAACCCTTCCCTAACCTTAACCCATACCCGAACCCTAACCCTAAACCTACCCGAACCCTAACCCTAACCCTAACCCTAACCCTAACCCTAATCCCTAAACCCTGACCCTGACCCTAACCCTAACCCTGACCTTGACCCTGACCCTAACCCTAACCCTAACCCGAACCCTGACCGAAACCTGAACCCTAACCCTGACGCGAACCTGAACACGAACACGAACCCCGAACCTGAACCCGAAACCAAACCCCTAACCCTAACCCTAACCCTAACCCTGACCCTGACCATGACCATGACAAGAACCCTCACCCTAAACCCTTAAACCTGACCCTGAACCTAACCTTAAACCTGACCCTGACCCTGACCCTAAACCCTAAACCCTGACACTGACCCTGACCCTCACCCTAACCCGAACCCTAACCCGAACCCGAACACTAACCCTGACGCGAACTTCAACCCGAAACCTAACCCGAACCCTACCCCGAACCCTAACCCTAACCCTAACCCTAACCGTAACCCGAACAGTAACCCGAACCCTAATCCTAACCCTAACCCTAACCATAACCTGAAACCGAATCCTAACCCGAACCCTAACCCGAACCCGAACTCTGACCGTGACCCTGACCCTGACACTGACCCTGACCCTAATCCTAAACCCCGACACTGAACCTGACCCTAACCGTAACCCGAAATCTGACCCGAACCCGAACACTAACCCTGACGTGAAATTGAACCCTAACCCTAACCCAAACCCTAACCCTAATCCTAACCCTAACCCTAACCATAACCTGAAACCGAATCCTAAACCGAACCCTAACTCGAACCCGAACCCTAACCCGAACCCTAACCCTAACCCTAACCCTAACCCAAACCCTACCCCTAACCCGAACGCGAACCCTAACCCTAACCCTAACCCTAACCCTAACCTAACCCTAGCCTAACCCTAAACCTAACCCTAAACTAACCCTAACACGAACACAAACCCTAACTCTAACCCTAACCCTAACCCTAACCCTAACCCTAGCCTAACCATAAACCGAACCCTAAACTAAACCTAACCCGAACACAAACCCTAACTCTAAACCTAACCCTAACCCAAACCCTAACCCGAACCCTAACCCTAACCCGTACCCTAACACGAACCCTAACCCGAAACCTAACCCTAACAGTAACCCTAACCCGAACCCTAACCCTAACCTGAACCCTAACCCTAACCCTAACCCTACCTGAACCCTAACCCTAACCCTAAACCTAACCCTAACCCTAACCATACCCGAAATATAACCCTAACCCAAACCCTAACCCTAACCCTAACCCGATCCCGAACCCTAACCCTAACCCGAACCCCAACCCTAACCCTAACCCTAACCCTAACCCTAACCATACCCGAAATATAACCTTAACCCAAACCCTAACCCGAACCCCTAACCCTAACCCTAACCGTAACCCTACAAGAACCCTAACCCTAACCCTAAAACTAACCCGAACCCTTACCCTAAACCGAACCCTAGCCCTAACACGAACCCTAACCCGAACCCTAACACTAATCCGAACCCGAACCCTTCCCTAACCCTAACCAATACCCGAACCCTAACCCTAACCCAAACCCTAACCCCAACCCTAACCCGAACCCTAACCGTAACCCTAACCCTGACCCTGATCCTGACCCTAACCCTAACCCTAACCCGAACCCTGACCGAAACCTGAACCCTAACCCTGACGCGAACCTGAACACGAACTCGAACCCCGAACCTGAACCCGAAACCAAACCCCTAACCCTAACCCTAACCCTAACCCTGACCCTGACCATGACCCTGACAATAACCCTCACCCTAAACCCTTAAACCTGACCCTGAACCTAACCTTAAACCTGAACCTGACCCTGACCCTAAACCCTAAACCCTGACACTCACACTGACCCTACCCTAACCCAAACCCTAACCCGAACCCTAACACAAACACTAACCCGAAATCTAACACTAACAGTAACCCTAACCCGAACCCGAACCCTAACCCTAACCAAAACCCTAACCCTAACCCTAACCATAACCCTAAACCTAACCTTAACCCGAAACCGAACCCTAACCGAAACTTGACCCGAACCAGAACACTAACCCTGACACGAACTTGAACCCAAAACCTAACCCAAATCCGAACCCCAAACACGAACCCGAACCCCTAACCCTAACCCTAACCCTAACCCGAACCCTTACATGAACACTAACCCTAACCCGAACCCCTAACCCGAACCCTAACCCTAACCAGAACCCTAGACCTAACGCGAATCCCTAACCCGAACCCAAACCCGAACCCCTAACGCGAACCCTAACCCTAACCCTACCCGAACCCTAACCCTAACCCTAAACCTAACCCTAACCCTAACCTTACCCGAACCCTAACCCTAAACCAAACCCTAACCCTAACCCGAACCCGAACCCTAAACCTAACCCTAACCCTCACCCGAACCCTAACATGAACCCTAACCCTAACCCTAACCCTAACCCGAACCCGAACCCGAACCTTTACATGAACACTAACCCTAATGCGACCATAACCCGAACCCTAACGCGAACCCTATCCCTAAACCGAACCCGAACCCGACCCAAACCCTAACCCGAACCCTAACCCTAACCCTAACCATAACCCTAAACCTAACCTTAACCCGAAACTGAACCCTAACCGAAACTTGACCTGAACCAGAACACTAACCCTGACACGAACTTGAACCCAAAACCTAACCCGAACCCGAACCCCAAACAGCAACCCGAACCCCTAACCCTAAACCTAACCCTAACCCTACTAGAACCCTAACCCTAACCCTAAACTAACCCGAACCCTAACCCTAACCCGAACCCTAGCCCTAACTCGAACCCTAACCCGAACCCTAACGCTAACCCGAACCCGAACCCTTCCCTAACCCTAACCCATACCCGAACTCTAACCCTCACCCTACCCGAACCCTAACCAGCACCCTAGCCCTAAGCTGAAACCTAACCCTAACCGGAACGCTAACCCTAACCCGAACCCTAGCCCTAACGCGAATCCCTAACCCAAACCCAAACCTGAACCCACAACCCGAACCCTAACCCTAACCCGAACCCTAGCCCTAACGCGAATCCCTAACCCGAAGCCAAACCCGAACCCCTAACCCGAATCCTAACCTTAACCCGAACCCTAGCCCTAACTCGAACCCTAACCCGAAGCCAATCGCTAAACCGAACCCGAACCCGACCCGAACCGTAACCCAAACACTAACCCTGACCCTGAACCTGACCATGACCCTGACAATAACCCTCACCCTAAACCCTTAAACCTGACCCTAAACCTAACCTTAAACCTGACCCTGACCCTGACCCTAAACCCTAAACCCTGAAACTGACCCTGACCCGAACCCTAACCCGAACCCTGACCCGAACCCGAACACTAACCCTGACGCGAACTTCAACCCGAAACCTAACCCGAACCCTAACCCGAACCCTAACCCTAACCCGAACCCGAACCCTAACCCTAACCCTAACCCTAACCATAACCTGTAACCGAATCCTAACCTGAACCCGAACCCGAACCCGAACCCTGACCCTGACCCTGACACTGACCCTAAACCATAAATCCTGACACTGACACTGACCCTAACCCTAACCCGAACTCTGACCCAAACCCAAACACTAACCCTGACGTGAACTTGAACCCGAGCCCTAACCTTAAACCAAACCCTAACCCTAACCCTAACCCTAACCCTCAGCCTAACCCGAATCCAAATTCTAACCCTAACCCTAACCCTAACCCTAACCCTAATCCTAACCCTAACGTGAACCCTAACCCTAACCCTAACCCTAACCCGAAACCTAACCTTTACCCTAACCCTAACCCTAACTCGAACCCTAACCCTAACCCTAACCCTAACCCTAAACCAAACAGTAACCCTAACCCTAACCCTAACCCGAAACCTAGCCCTAACTCAAACCCTAACCCGAACCCTAACCCGAACCCGAACCCTTCCCTAACCCTAACCCATACCCGAACCCTAACCCTAACCCAAACCCTAACCCTAACCCTAACCCTAACCCGAACCCGAACCCGAACCCTAACCCTAACCCTAACCCTAAACCAAACAGTAACCCTAACCCTAACCCTAACCCTAAC
>NW_026623054.1:550253-670253 GCF_023065955.2 Ursus arctos | reverse complement strand
ACATGGCTGGGCACTGGGGTTTCTTCCAAAGAAGGGGATGGCATTTGCTTTCCCTTGCCACCACCCCTTGGGATAGGGTCTGCACCTCAGGAAAGCTGTTTCCGTGGGAAGCCGGCTTTCTGCCCAACGGACCTCAGGGCCGTGGGCCTCGGGCGTCCCTCCCGCTCCCCAGAGCACAGGGACGAGGTGAGGGGCTTAGACCATGCCTAGGCCATGTTGTTTCTTACACCTGGGTGTGTGGCATTTTGTTGACCTGGCTACCCCCACTTGAGATAGGTTTTCCGTAGCAAGAGCATAGTGTTCGTCGGAAGCCGTTTGGGCCCCAGGGGGTCTCCGGGCTGTGTTTGTTGGGGTTGAATTCTTGCTAGCAAAACCGCCGGGAGGAGGGAAGGGCTCAGACTGTGCCTGTGCCCTGTGGTCTCTTCCAGGTCAGTGTATGGCATTTCCTTCCCCTTGCCACAGGCACCTGGGAGCATGTCTGCACGTGGAGAAAGACTTTCCCGTGGGAAGCCGGTTTTTGTCAAACGGGTCCCAGTGCTCTGCTCCTCTCTTTTCACTCCTGCTGCCAGAAGCCCAGGGAGGATGGGAGGGCTTAGAACATGGCTGGGCACTGTGGTTTCTTCCAGAGAAGTGGAGGGCATTTGCTTTACCTTGCCACAACCACTTGGGATAGGGTCTGCACCTCAGGAAAACTGTTTCCGTGGGAAGCCGGCTTTTTGCAAAGGGGTCTCAGGGCCGTGGGCCTCGGCTGTCCCTCCGGCTCCCCAAAGCACAGGGACGAGGTGAGGGGCTTAGACCATGGCTGGGCAATGTTGTTTCTTACACCTGGGTGTGTGGCATTTTGTTGAGCTGGCTACCCCCACTTGGGATAGGTGTTGCACAGCAAGCACCTATTGTTCGTCGGAAGCCGTTTTTGCCCCAGGGGTCTCCGGGCTGTGTTCGTTGGGGTTGAACTCCTGCTAGCAAAACCGCCGGGTTGAGGGAAGGGTTCAGACTGTGCCTGGGCCCTGTGGTCTCTTCCAGGTCAGTGTATGGCATTTCCTTCCCCTTGCCACAGGCACCTGGGAGCATGTCTGCACGTGGAGAAAGACTTTCCCGTGGGAAGCCGGTTTTTGTCAAACGGGTCCCAGTGCTCTGCTCCTCTCTTTTCACTCCTGCTGCCAGAAGCCCAGGGAGGATGGGAGGGCTTAGAACATGGCTGGGCACTGTGGTTTCTTCCAGAGAAGTGGAGGGCATTTGCTTTACCTTGCCACAACCACTTGGGAGAGGGTCTGCACCTCAGGAAAACTCTTTCCGTGGGAAGCCGGCTTTTTGCAAAGGGGTCTCAGGGCCGTGGGCCTCGGCTGTCCCTCCGGCTCCCCAAAGCACAGGGACGAGGTGAGGGGCTTAGACCATGGCTGGGCAATGTTGTTTCTTACACCTGGGTGTGTGGCATTTTGTTGAGCTGGCTACCCCCACTTGGGATAGGTGTTCCACAGCAAGCACCTATTGTTCGTCGGAAGCCGTTTTTGCCCCAGGGGTCTCCGGGCTGTGTTCGTTGGGGTTGAACTCCTGCTAGCAAAACCGCCGGGTTGAGGGAAGGGTTCAGACTGTGCCTGGGCCCTGTGGTCTCTTCCAGGTCAGTGTATGGCATTTCCTTCCCCTTGCCACAGGCACCTGGGAGCATGTCTGCACGTGGAGAAAGACTTTCCCGTGTGAAGCCGGTTTTTGTCAAACGGGTCCCAGTGCTCTGCTCCTCTCTTTTCACTCCTGCTGCCAGAAGCCCAGGGAGGATGGGAGGGCTTAGAACATGGCTGGGCACTGTGGTTTCTTCCAGAGAAGTGGAGGGCATTTGCTTTACCTTGCCAAAACCGCTTGGGAGAGGGTCTGCACCTCAGGAAAACTGTTTCCGTGGGAAGCCGGCTTTTTGCAAAGGGGTCTCAGGGCCGTGAGCCTCGGGTGTCCCTCCGGCTCCCCAAAGCACAGGGACGAGGTGAGGGGCTTAGACCATGGCTGGGCAATGTTGTTTCTTACACCTGGGTGTGTGGCATTTTGTTGAGCTGGCTACCCCCACTTGGGATAGGTGTTCCACAGCAAGCACCTATTGTTCGACGGAAGCCGTTTTTGCCCCAGGGGTCTCCGGGCTGTGTTCGTTGGGGTTGAACTCCTGCTAGCAAAACCGCCGAGTTGAGGGAAGGGTTCAGACTGTGCCTGGGCCCTGTGGTCTCTTCCAGGTCAGTGTATGGCATTTCCTTCCCCTTGACACAGGCACCTGGGAGCATGTCTGCACGTGGAGAAAGACTTTCCCGTGGGAAGCCGGTTTTTGTCAAACGGGTCCCAGTGCTCCGCTCCTCTCTTTTCACTCCTGCTGCCAGAAGCCCAGGGAGGATGGGAGGGCTTAGAACATGGCTGGGCACTGTGGTTTCTTCCAGAGAAGTGGAGGGCATTTGCTTTACCTTTGCACAACCGCTTGGGAGAGGGTCTGCACCTCAGGAAAACTGTTTCCGTGGGAAGCCGGCTTTTTGCAAAGGGGTCTCAGGGCCGTGAGCCTCGGGTGTCCCTCCGGCTCCCCAAAGCACAGGGACGAGGTGAGGGGATTAGACCATGCCTGGGCAATGTTGTTTCTTACACCTGGGTGTGTGGCATTTTGTTGAGCTGGCTACCCCCACTTGGGATAGGTGTTCCACAGCAAGCACCTATTGTTCGTTGGAAGCCGTTTTTGCCCCAGGGGTCTCCGGGCTGTGTTTGTTGGGGTTGAACTCCTGCTAGCAAAACCGTCGGGTTGAGGGAAGGGTTGAGACTGTGCCTGGGCCCTGTGGTCTCTTCCAGGTCAGTGTATGGCATTTCCTTCCCCTTGACACAGGCACCTGGGAGCATGTGTACACGTGGAGAAAGACTTTCCCGTGGGAAGCCGGTTTATGTCAAACCGGTCCCAGTGCTCTGCTCCTCTCTTTTCACTCCTGCTGCCAGAAGCCCAGGGAGGATGGGAGGGCTTAGAACATGGCTGGGCACTGTGGTTTCTTCCAGAGAAGGGGAGGCCATTTGCTTTACCTTGCCACAACCACTTGGGAGAGGGTCTGCACCTCAGGAAAACTGTTTCCGTGGGAAGACGGCTTTTTGCAAAGGGGTCTCAGGGCCGTGAGCCTCGGGTGTCCCTCCGGCTCCCCAAAGCACAGGGACGAGGTGAGGGGCTTAGACCATGCCTGGGCAATGTTGTTTCTTACACCTGGGTAGTGTGGCATTTTGTTGAGCTGGCTACCCCCACTTGGGATAGGTGTTCCACAGCAAGCACCTATTGTTCGTCAGAAGCCGTTTTTGCCCCAGGGGTCTCCGGGCTGTGTTCGTTGGGGTTGAACTCCTGCTAGCAAAACCGCCGGTTTGAGGGAAGGGTTCAGACTGTGCCTGGGCCCTGTGGTCTCTTCCAGGTCAGTGTATGGCATTTCCTTCCCCTTGCCACAGGCACCTGGGAGCATGTCTGCACGTGGAGAAAGACTTTCCCGTGGGAAGCCGGGTTTTGTCAAACGGGTCCCAGTGCTCTGCTCCTCTCTTTTCACTCCTGCTGCCAGAAGCCCAGGGAGGATGGGAGGGCTTAGAACATGGCTGGGCACTGTGGTTTCTTCCAGAGAAGTGGAGGGCATTTGCTTTACCTTGCCACAACCACTTGGGATAGGGTCTGCACCTCAGGAAAACTGTTTCCGTGGGAAGCCGGCTTTTTGCAAAGGGGTCTCAGGGCCGTGGGCCTCGGCTGTCCCTCCGGCTCCCCAAAGCACAGGGACGAGGTGAGGGGCTTAGACCATGGCTGGGCAATGTTGTTTCTTACACCTGGGTGAGTGGCATTTTGTTGAGCTGGCTACCCCCACTAGGGATAGGTGTTCCACAGCAAGCACCTATTGTTCGTCGGAAGCCGTTTTTGCCCCAGGGGTCTCCGGGCTGTGTTCGTTGGGGTTGAACTCCTGCTAGCAAAACCGCCGGGTTGAGGGAAGGGTTCAGACTGTGCCTGGGCCCTGTGGTCTCTTCCAGGTCAGTGTATGGCATTTCCTTCCCCTTGCCACAGGGACCTGGGAGCATGTCTGCACGTGGAGAAAGACTTTCCCGTGGGAAGCCGGTTTTTGTCAAACGGGTCCCAGTGCTCTGCTCCTCTCTTTTCACTCCTGCTGCCAGAAGCCCAGGGAGGATGGGAGGGCTTAGAACATGGCTGGGCACTGTGGTTTCTTCCAGAGAAGTGGAGGGCATTTGCTTTACCTTGCCACAACCACTTGGGAGAGGGTCTGCACCTCAGGAAAACTGTTTCCGTGGGAAGCCGGCTTTTTGCAAAGGGGTCTCAGGGCCATGGGCCTCGGCTGTCCCTCCGGCTCCCCAAAGCACAGGGACGAGGTGAGGGGCTTAGACCATGCCTGGGCAATGTTGTTTCTTACACCTGGGTGTGTGGCATTTTGTTGAGCCGGCTACCCCCACTTGGGATAGGTGTTCCACAGCAAGCACCTATTGTTCGTCGGAAGCCGTTTTTGCCCCAGGGGTCTCCGGGCTGTGTTCGTTGGGGTTGAACTCCTGCTAGCAAAACCGCCGGGTTGAGGGAAGGGTTCAGACTGTGCCTGGGCCCTGTGGTCTCTTCCAGGTCAGTGTATGGCATTTCCTTCCCCTTGCCACAGGCACCTGTGAGCATGTCTGCACGTGGAGAAAGACTTTCCCGTGGGAAGCCGGTTTATGTCAAACGGGTCCCAGTGCTCTGCTCCTCTCTTTTCACTCCTGCTGCCAGAAGCCCAGGGAGGATGGGAGGGCTTAGAACATGGCTGGGCACTTGGTTTCTTCCAGAGAAGGGGAGGCCATTTGCTTTACCTTGCCACAACCACTTGGGAGAGGGTCTGCACCTCAGGAAAACTGTTTCCGTGGGAAGCCGGCTTTTTGCAAAGGGGTCTCAGGGCCGTGAGCCTCGGGTGTCCCTCCGGCTCCGCAAAGCACAGGGACGAGGTGAGGGGCTTAGACCATGCCTGGGCAATGTTGTTTCTTACACCTGGGTGTGTGGCATTTTGTTGAGCTGGCTACCCCCACTTGGGATAGGTGTTCCACAGCAAGCACCTATTGTTCGTCGGAAGCCGTTTTTGCCCCAGGGGTCTCCGGGGTTGTGTTCGTTGGGGTTGAACTCCTGCTAGCAAAACCGCCGGGTTGAGGGAAGGGTTCAGACTGTGCCTGGGCCCTGTGGTCTCTTCCAGGTCAGTGTATGGCATTTCCTTCCCCTTGCCACAGGCACCTGGGAGCATGTCTGCACGTGGAGAAAGACTTTCCCGTGGGAAGCCGGTTTTTGTCAAACGGGTCCCAGTGCTCTGCTCCTCTCTTTTCACTCCTGCTGCCAGAAGCCCAGGGAGGATGGGAGGGCTTAGAACATGGCTGGGCACTGTGGTTTCTTCCAGAGAAGTGGAGGGCATTTGCTTTACCTTTGCACAACCGCTTGGGAGAGGGTCTGCACCTCAGGAAAACTGTTTCCGTGGGAAGCCGGCTTTTTGCAAAGGGGTCTCAGGGCCGTGAGCCTCGGGTGTCCCTCCGGCTCCCCAAAGCACAGGGACGAGGTGAGGGGCTTAGACCATGCCTGGGCAATGTTGTTTCTTACACCTGGGTGTGTGGCATTTTGTTGAGCTGGCTACCCCCACTTGGGATAGGTGTTCCACAGCAAGCACCTATTGTTCGTCGGAAGCCGTTTTTGCCCCAGGGGTCTCCGGGCTGTGTTCGTTGGGGTTGAACTCCTGCTAGCAAAACCGCCGGGTTGAGGGAAGGGTTCAGACTGTGCCTGGGCCCTGTGGTCTCTTCCAGGTCAGTGTATGGCATTTCCTTCCCCTTGACACAGGCACCTGGGAGCATGTGTACACGTGGAGAAAGACTTTCCCGTGGGAAGCCGGTTTATGTCAAACGGGTCCCAGTGCTCTGCTCCTCTCTTTTCACTCCTACTGCCAGAAGCCCAGGGAGGATGGGAGGGCTTAGAACATGGCTGGGCACTGTGGTTTCTTCCAGAGAAGGGGAGGCCATTTGCTTTACCTTGCCACAACCACTTGGGAGAGGGTCTGCACCTCAGGAAAACTGTTTCCGTGGGAAGCCGGCTTTTTGCAAAGGGGTCTCAGGGCCGTGAGCCTCGGGTGTCCCTCCGGCTCCCCAAAGCACAGGGACGAGGTGAGGGGCTTAGACCATGCCTGGGCAATGTTGTTTCTTACACCTGGGTGTGTGGCATTTTGTTGAGCTGGCTACCCCCACTTGGGATAGGTGTTCCACAGCAAGCACCTATTGTTCGTCGGAAGCCGTTTTTGCCCCAGGGGTCTCCGGGCTGTGTTCGTTGGGGTTGAACTCCTGCTAGCAAAACCGCCGGGTTGAGGGAAGGGTTCAGACTGTGCCTGGGCCCTGTGGTCTCTTCCAGGTCAGTGTATGGCATTTCCTTCCCCTTGACACAGGCACCTGGGAGCATGTCTGCACGTGGAGAAAGACTTTCCCGTGGGAAGCCGGGTTTTGTCAAACGGGTCCCAGTGCTCTGCTCCTCTCTTTTCACTCCTGCTGCCAGAAGCCCAGGGAGGATGGGAGGGCTTAGAACATGGCTGGGCACTGTGGTTTCTTCCAGAGAAGTGGAGGGCATTTGCTTTACCTTTGCAGAACCGCTTGGGAGAGGGTCTGCACCTCAGGAAAACTGTTTCCGTGGGAAGCCGGCTTTTTGCAAAGGGGTCTCAGGGCCGAGAGCCTCGGGTGTCCCTCCGGCTCCCCAAAGCACAGGGACGAGGTGAGGGGCTTAGACCATGCCTGGGCAATGTTGTTTCTTACACCTGGGTGTGTGGCATTTTGTTGAGCTGGCTACCCCCACTTGGGATAGGTGTTCCACAGCAAGCACCTATTGTTCGTCGGAAGCCGTTTTTGCCCCAGGGGTCTCCGGGCTGTGTTCGTTGGGGTTGAACTCCTGCTAGCAAAACCGCCGGGTTGAGGGAAGGGTTCAGACTGTGCCTGGGCCCTGTGGTCTCTTCCAGGTCAGTGTATGGCATTTCCTTCCCCTTGACACAGGCACCTGGGAGCATGTCTGCACGTGGAGAAAGACTTTCCCGTGGGAAGCCGGTTTATGTCAAACGGGTCCCAGTGCTCTGCTCCTCTCTTTTCACTCCTGCTGCCAGAAGCCCAGGGAGGATGGGAGGGTTTAGAACATGGCTGGGCACTGTGGTTTCTTCCAGAGAAGGGGAGGCCATTTGCTTTACCTTGCCACAACCACTTGGGAGAGGGTCTGCACCTCAGGAAAACTGTTTCCGTGGGAAGCCGGCTTTTTGCAAAGGGGTCTCAGGGCCGTGAGCCTCGGGTGTCCCTCCGGCTCCCCAAAGCACAGGGACGAGGTGAGGGGCTTAGACCATGCCTGGGCAATGTTGTTTCTTACACCTGGGTGTGTGGCATTTTGTTGAGCTGGCTACCCCCACTTGGGATAGGTGTTCCACAGCAAGCACCTATTGTTCGTCGGAAGCCGTTTTTGCCCCAGGGGTCTCCGGGCTGTGTTCGTTGGGGTTGAACTCCTGCTAGCAAAACCGCCGGGTTGAGGGAAGGGTTCAGACTGTGCCTGGGCCCTGTGGTCTCTTCCAGGTCAGTGTATGGCATTTCCTTCCCCTTGACACAGGCACCTGGGAGCATGTCTGCACGTGGAGAAAGACTTTCCCGTGGGAAGCCGGGTTTTGTCAAACGGATCCCAGTGCTCTGCTCCTCTCTTTTCACTCCTGCTGCCAGAAGCCCAGGGAGGATGGGAGGGCTTAGAACATGGCTGGGCACTGTGGTTTCTTCCAGAGAAGTGGAGGGCATTTGCTTTACCTTGCCACAACCACTTGGGATAGGGTCTGCACCTCAGGAAAACTGTTTCCGTGGGAAGCCGGCTTTTTGCAAAGGGGTCTCAGGGCCGTGGGCCTCGGCTGTCCCTCCGGCTCCCCAAAGCACAGGGACGAGGTGAGGGGCTTAGACCATGGCTGGGCAATGTTGTTTCTTACACCTGGGTGTGTGGCATTTTGTTGAGCTGGCTACCCCCACTTGGGATAGGTGTTCCACAGCAAGCACCTATTGTTCGTCGGAAGCCGTTTTTGCCCCAGGGGTCTCCGGGCTGTGTTCGTTGGGGTTGAACTCCTGCTAGCAAAACCGCCGGGTTGAGGGAAGGGTTCAGACTGTGCCTGGGCCCTGTGATCTCTTCCAGGTCAGTGTATGGCATTTCCTTCCCCTTGCCACAGGCACCTGGGAGCATGTCTGCACGTGGAGAAAGACTTTCCCGTGGGAAGCCGGTTTTTGTCAAACGGGTCCCAGTGCTCTGCTCCTCTCTTTTCACTCCTGCTGCCAGAAGCCCAGGGAGGATGGGAGGGCTTAGAACATGGCTGGGCACTGTGGTTTCTTCCAGAGAAGTGGAGGGCATTTGCTTTACCTTGCCAAAACCGCTTGGGAGAGGGTCTGCACCTCAGGAAAACTGTTTCCGTGGGAAGCCGGCTTTTTGCAAAGGGGTCTCAGGGCCGTGAGCCTCGGGTGTCCCTCCGGCTCCCCAAAGCACAGGGACGAGGTGAGGGGATTAGACCATGCCTGGGCAATGTTGTTTCTTACACCTGGGTGTGTGGCATTTTGTTGAGCTGGCTACCCCCACTTGGGATAGGTGTTCCACAGCAAGCACCTATTGTTCGTCGGAAGCCGTTTTTGCCCCAGGGGTCTCCGGGCTGTGTTCGTTGGGGTTGAACTCCTGCTAGCAAAACCGCCGGGTTGAGGGAAGGGTTCAGACTGTGCCTGGGCCCTGTGGTCTCTTCCAGGTTAGTGTATGGAATTTCCTTCCCCTTGCCACAGGCACCTGGGAGCATGTCTGCACGTGGAGAAAGACTTTCCCGTGGGAAGCCGGTTTTTGTCAAACGGGTCCCAGTGCTCTGCTCCTCTCTTTTCACTCCTGCTGCCAGAAGCCCAGGGAGGATGGGAGGGCTTAGAACATGGCTGGGCACTGTGGTTTCTTCCAGAGAAGTGGAGGGCATTTGCTTTACCTTGCCACAACCACTTGGGATAGGGTCTGCACCTCAGGAAAACTGTTTCCGTGCGAAGCCGGCTTTTTGCAAAGGGGTCTCAGGGCCGTGGGCCTCGGCTGTCCCTCCGGCTCCCCAAAGCACAGGGACGAGGTGAGGGGCTTAGACCATGCCTGGGCAATGTTGTTTCTTACACCTGGGTGTGTGGCATTTTGTTGAGCTGGCTACCCCCACTTGGGATAGGTGTTCCACAGCAAGCACCTATTGTTCGTCGGAAGCCGTTTTTGCCCCAGGGGTCTCCGGGCTGTGTTCGTTGGGGTTGAACTCCTGCTAGCAAAACCGCCGGGTTGAGGGAAGGGTTCAGACTGTGCCTGGGCCCTGTGGTCTCTTCCAGGTCAGTGTATGGCATTTCCTTCCCCTTGCCACAGGCACCTGGGAGCATGTCTGCACGTGGAGAAAGACTTTCCCGTGGGAAGCCGGTTTTTGTCAAACGGGTCCCAGTGCTCTGCTCCTCTCTTTTCACTCCTGCTGCCAGAAGCCCAGGGAGGATGGGAGGGCTTAGAACATGGCTGGGCACTGTGGTTTCTTCCAGAGAAGTGGAGGGCATTAGCTTTACCTTGCCACAACCACTTGGGATAGGGTCTGCACCTCAGGAAAACTGTTTCTGTGGGAAGCCGGCTTTTTGCAAAGGGGTCTCAGGGCCGTTGGCCTCGGCTGTCCCTCCGGCTCCCCAAAGCACAGGGACGAGGTGAGGGGCTTAGACCATGGCTGGGCAATGTTGTTTCTTACACCTGGGTGTGTGGCATTTTGTTGAGCTGGCTACCCCCACTTGGGATAGGTGTTCCACAGCAAGCACCTATTGTTCGTCGGAAGCCGTTTTTGCCCCAGGGGTCTCCGGGCTGTGTTCGTTGGGGTTGAACTCCTGCTAGCAAAACCGCCGGGTTGAGGGAAGGGTTCAGACTGTGCCTGGGCCCTGTGATCTCTTCCAGGTCAGTGTATGGCATTTCCTTCCCCTTGCCACAGGCACCTGGGAGCATGTCTGCACGTGGAGAAAGACTTTCCCGTGGGAAGCCGGTTTTTGTCAAACGGGTCCCAGTGCTCTGCTCCTCTCTTTTCACTCCTGCTGCCAGAAGCCCAGGGAGGATGGGAGGGCTTAGAACATGGCTGGGCACTGTGGTTTCTTCCAGAGAAGTGGAGGGCATTTGCTTTACCTTGCCACAACCACTTGGGATAGGGTCTGCACCTCAGGAAAACTGTTTCCGTGGGAAGCCGGCTTTTTGCAAAGGGGTCTCAGGGCCGTGGGCCTCGGCTGTCCCTCCGCTCCCCAAAGCACAGGGACGAGGTGAGGGGCTTAGACCATGGCTGGGCAATGTTGTTTCTTACACCTGGGTGTGTGGCATTTTGTTGAGCTGGCTACCCCCACTTGGGATAGGTGTTCCACAGCAAGCACCTATTGTTCGTCGGAAGCCGTTTTTGCCCCAGGGGTCTCCGGGCTGTGTTCGTTGGGGTTGAACTTCTGCTAGCAAAACCGCCGGGTTGAGGGAAGGGTTCAGACTGTGCCTGGGCCCTGTGATCTCTTCCAGGTCAGTGTATGGCATTTCCTTCCCCTTGCCACAGGCACCTGGGAGCATGTCTGCACGTGGAGAAAGACTTTCCCGTGGGAAGCCGGTTTTTGTCAAACGGGTCCCAGTGCTCTGCTCCTCTCTTTTCCCTCCTGCTGCCAGAAGCCCAGGGAGGATGGGAGGGCTTAGAACATGGCTGGGCACTGTGGTTTCTTCCAGAGAAGTGGAGGGCATTTGCTTTACCTTGCCAAAACCGCTTGGGAGAGGGTCTGCACCTCAGGAAAACTGTTTCCGTGGGAAGCCGGCTTTTTGCAAAGGGGTCTCAGGGCCGTGGGCCTCGGCTGTCCCTCCGGCTCCCCAAAGCACAGGGACGAGGTGAGGGGATTAGACCATGCCTGGGCAATGTTGTTTCTTACACCTGGGTGTGTGGCATTTTGTTGAGCTGGCTACCCCCACTTGGGATACGTGTTCCACAGCAAGCACCTATTGTTCGTCGGAAGCCGTTTTTGCCCCAGGGGTCTCCGGGCTGTGTTCGTTGGGGTTGAACTCCTGCTAGCAAAACCGCCGGGTTGAGGGAAGGGTTCAGACTGTGCCTGGGCCCTGTGATCTCTTCCAGGTCAGTGTATGGCATTTCCTTCCCCTTGCCACAGGCACCTGGGAGCATGTCTGCACGTGGAGAAAGACTTTCCCGTGGGAAGCCGGTTTTTGTCAAACGGGTCCCAGTGCTCTGCTCCTCTCTTTTCACTCCTGCTGCCAGAAGCCCAGGGAGGATGGGAGGGCTTAGAACATGGCTGGGCACTGTGGTTTCTTCCAGAGAAGTGGAGGGCATTTGCTTTACCTTGCCACAACCACTTGGGAGAGGGTCTGCACCTCAGGAAAACTGTTTCCGTGGGAAGCCGGCTTTTTGCAAAGGGGTCTAAGGGCCGTGGGCCTCGGCTGTCCCTCCGGCTCCCCAAAGCACAGGGACGAGGTGAGGGGCTTACCATGGCTGGGCAATGTTGTTTCTTACACCTGGGTGTGTGGCATTTTGTTGAGCTGGCTACCCCCACTTGGGATAGGTGTTCCACAGCAAGCACCTATTGTTCGTCGGAAGCCGTTTTTGCCCCAGGGGTCTCCGGGCTGTGTTCGTTGGGGTTGAACTCCTGCTAGCAAAACCGCCGGGTTGAGGGAAGGGTTCAGACTGTGCCTGGGCCCTGTGGTCTCTTCCAGGTCAGTGTATGGCATTTCCTTCCCCTTGCCACAGGCACCTGGGAGCATGTCTGCACGGGGAGAAAGACTTTCCCGTGGGAAGCCGGGTTTTGTCAAACGGGTCCCAGTGCTCTGCTCCTCTCTTTTCACTCCTGCTTCCAGAAGCCCAGGGAGGATGGGAGGGCTTAGAACATGGCTGGGCACTGTGGTTTCTTCCAGAGAAGTGGAGGGCATTTGCTTTACCTTGCCACAACCACTTGGGAGAGGGTCTGCACCTCCGGAAAACTCTGTCCGTGGGCAGACGGCTTTTTGCAAAGGGGTCTCAGGGCCATGGGCCTCGGCTGTCCCTCCGGCTCCCCAAAGCACAGGGACGAGGTGAGGGGCTTAGACCATGCCTGGGCAATGTTTCTTACACCTGGGTGTGTGGCATTTTGTTGAGCTGGCTACCCCCACTTGGGATAGGTGTTCCACAGCAAGCACCTATTGTTCGTCGGAAGCCGTTTTTGCCCCAGGGGTCTCCGGGCTGTGTTCGTTGGGGTTGAACTCCTGCTAGCAAAACCGCCGGGTTGAGGGAAGGGTTCAGACTGTGCCTGGGCCCTGTGGTCTCTTCCAGGTCAGTGTATGGCATTTCCTTCCCCTTGACACAGGCACCTGGGAGCATGTCTGCACGTGGAGAAAGACTTTCCCGTGGGAAGCCGGGTTTTGTCAAACGGGTCCCAGTGCTCTGCTCCTCTCTTTTCACTCCTGCTGCCAGAAGCCCAGGGAGGATGGGAGGGCTTAGAACATGGCTGGGCACTGTGGTTTCTTCCAGAGAAGTGGAGGGCATTTGCTTTACCTGGCCACAACCACTTGGGAGAGGGTCTGCACCTCAGGAAAACTCTGTCCGTGGGAAGCCGGCTTTTTGCAAAGGGGTCTCAGGGCCGTGGGCCTCGGCTGTCCCTCCGGCTCCCCAAAGCACAGGGACGAGGTGAGGGGCTTAGACCATGCCTGGGCAATGTTGTTTCTTACACCTGGGTGTGTGGCATTTTGTTGAGCTGGCTACCCCCACTTGGGATAGGTGTTCCACAGCAAGCACCTATTGTTCGTCGGAAGCCGTTTTTGCCCCAGGGGTCTCCGGGCTGTGTTCGTTGGGGTTGAACTCCTGCTAGCAAAACCGCCGGGTTGAGGGAAGGGTTCAGACTGTGCCTGGGCCCTGTGGTCTCTTCCAGGTCAGTGTATGGCATTTCCTTCCCCTTGCCACAGGCACCTGGGAGCATGTCTGCACGTGGAGAAAGACTTTCCCGTGGGAAGCCGGGTTTTGTCAAACGGGTCCCAGTGCTCTGCTCCTCTCTTTTCACTCCTGCTGCCAGAAGCCCAGGGAGGATGGGAGGGCTTAGAACATGGCTGGGCACTGTGGTTTCTTCCAGAGAAGTGGAGGCCATTTGCTTTACCTTGCCACAACCACTTGGGATAGGGTCTGCACCTCAGGAAAACTCTTTCCGTGGGAAGCCGGCTTTTTGCAAAGGGGTCTCAGGGCCGTGGGCCTCGGCTGTCCCTCCGGCTCCCCAAAGCACAGGGACGAGGTGAGGGGCTTAGACCATGGCTGGGCAATGTTGTTTCTTACACCTGGGTGTGTGGCATTTTGTTGAGCTGGCTACCCCCACTTGGGATAGGTGTTCCACAGCAAGCACCTATTGTTCGTCGGAAGCCGTTTTTGCCCCAGGGGTCTCCGGGCTGTGTTCGTTGGGGTTGAACTCCTGCTAGCAAAACCGCCGGGTTGAGGGAAGGGTTCAGACTGTGCCTGGGCCCTGTGATCTCTTCCAGGTCAGTGTATGGCATTTCCTTCCCCTTGCCACAGGCACCTGGGAGCATGTCTGCACGTGGAGAAAGACTTTCCCGTGGGAAGCCGGTTTTTGTCAAACGGGTCCCAGTGCTCTGCTCCTCTCTTTTCACTCCTGCTGCCAGAAGCCCAGGGAGGATGGGAGGGCTTAGAACATGGCTGGGCACTGTGGTTTCTTCCAGAGAAGTGGAGGGCATTTGCTTTACCTTGCCAAAACCGCTTGGGAGAGGGTCTGCACCTCAGGAAAACTGTTTCCGTGGGAAGCCGGCTTTTTGCAAAGGGGTCTCAGGGCCGTGGGCCTCGGCTGTCCCTCCGGCTCCCCAAAGCACAGGGACGAGGTGAGGGGCTTAGACCATGGCTGGGCAATGTTGTTTCTTACACCGGGTGTGTGGCATTTTGTTGAGCTGGCTACCCCCACTTGGGATAGGTGTTCCACAGCAAGCACCTATTGTTCGTCGGAAGCCGTTTTTGCCCCAGGGGTCTCCGGGCTGTGTTCGTTGGGGTTGAACTCCTGCTAGCAAAACCGCCGGGTTGAGGGAAGGGTTCAGACTGTGCCTGGGCCCTGTGGTCTCTTCCAGGTCAGTGTATGGCATTTCCTTCCCCTTGCCACAGGCACCTGGGAGCATGTCTACACGTGGAGAAAGACTTTCCCGTGGGAAGCCGGTTTTTGTCAAACGGGTCCCAGTGCTCTGCTCCTCTCTTTTCACTCCTGCTGCCAGAAGCCCAGGGAGGATGGGAGGGCTTAGAACATGGCTGGGCACTGTGGTTTCTTCCAGAGAAGTGGAGGGCATTTGCTTTACCTTGCCACAACCACTTGGGATAGGGTCTGCACCTCAGGAAAACTGTTTCCGTGGGAAGCCGGCTTTTTGCAAAGGGGTCTCAGGGCCGTGGGCCTCGGCTGTCCCTCCGGCTCCCCAAAGCACAGGGACGAGGTGAGGGGCTTAGACCATGGCTGGGCAATGTTGTTTCTTACACCTGGGTGAGTGGCATTTTGTTGAGCTGGCTACCCCCACTTGGGATAGGTGTTCCACAGCAAGCACCTATTGTTCGTCGGAAGCCGTTTTTGCCCCAGGGGTCTCCGGGCTGTGTTCGTTGGGGTTGAACTCCTGCTAGCAAAACCGCCGGGTTGAGGGAAGGGTTCAGACTGTGCCTGGGCCCTGTGGTCTCTTCCAGGTCAGTGTATGGCATTTCCTTCCCCTTGCCACAGGCACCTGGGAGCATGTCTGCACGTGGAGAAAGACTTTCCCGTGGGAAGCCGGTTTTTGTCAAACGGGTCCCAGTGCTCTGCTCCTCTCTTTTCACTCCTGCTGCCAGAAGCCCAGGGAGGATGGGAGGGCTTAGAACATGGCTGGGCACTGTGGTTTCTTCCAGAGAAGTGGAGGGCATTTGCTTTACCTTGCCACAACCGCTTGGGAGAGGGTCTGCACCTCAGGAAAACTGTTTCCGTGGGAAGCCGGCTTTTTGCAAAGGGGTCTCAGGGCCGTGAGCCTCGGGTGTCCCTCCGGCTCCCGAAAGCACAGGGACGAGGTGAGGGGCTTAGACCATGGCTGGGCAATGTTGTTTCTTACACCTGGGTGTGTGGCATTTTGTTGAGCTGGCTACCCCCACTTGGGATAGGTGTTCCACAGCAAGCACCTATTGTTCGTCGGAAGCCGTTTTTGCCCCAGGGGTCTCCGGGCTGTGTTCGTTGGGGTTGAACTCCTGCTAGCAAAACCGCCGGGTTGAGGGAAGGGTTCAGACTGTGCCTGGGCCCTGTGGTCTCTTCCAGGTCAGTGTATGGCATTTCCTTCCCCTTGACACAGGCACCTGGGAGCATGTCTGCACGTGGAGAAAGACTTTCCCGTGGGAAGCCGGGTTTTGTCAAACGGGTCCCAGTGCTCTGCTCCTCTCTTTTCACTCCTGCTGCCAGAAGCCCAGGGAGGATGGGAGGGCTTAGAACATGGCTGGGCACTGTGGTTTCTTCCAGAGAAGTGGAGGGCATTTGCTTTACCATGCCACAACCACTTAGGAGAGGGTCTGCACCTCAGGAAAACTGTTTCCGTGGGAAGCCGGCTTTTTGCAAAGGGGTCTCAGGGCCGTGGGCCTCGGCTGTCCCTCCGGCTCCCCAAAGCACAGGGACGAGGTGAGGGGCTTAGACCATGGCTGGGCAATGTTGTTTCTTACACCTGGGTGTGTGGCATTTTGTTGAGCTGGCTACCCCCACTTGGGATAGGTGTTCCACAGCAAGCACCTATTGTTCGTCGGAAGCCGTTTTTGCCCCAGGGGTCTCCGGGCTGTGTTCGTTGGGGTTGAACTCCTGCTAGCAAAACCGCCGGGTTGAGGGAAGGGTTCAGACTGTGCCTGGGCCCTGTGGTCTCTTCCAGGTCAGTGTATGGCATTTCCTTCCCCTTGCCACAGGCACCTGGGAGCATGTCTGCACGTGGAGAAAGACTTTCCCGTGGGAAGCCGGTTTTTGTCAAACGGGTCCCAGTGCTCTGCTCCTCTCTTTTCACTCCTGCTGCCAGAAGCCCAGGGAGGATGGGAGGGCTTAGAACATGGCTGGGCACTGTGGTTTCTTCCAGAGAAGGGGAGGGCATTTGCTTTACCTTGCCACAACCACTTGGGAGAGGGTCTGCACCTCAGGAAAACTGTTTCCGTGGGAAGCCGGCTTTTTGCAAAGGGGTCTCAGGGCCGTGAGCCTCGGGTGTCCCTCCGGCTCCCCAAAGCACAGGGACGAGGTGAGGGGCTTAGACCATGCCTGGGCAATGTTGTTTCTTACACCTGGGTGTGTGGCATTTTGTTGAGCTGGCTACCCCCACTTGGGATAGGTGTTCCACAGCAAGCACCTATTGTTCGTCGGAAGCCGTTTTTGCCCCAGGGGTCTCCGGGCTGTGTTCGTTGGGGTTGAACTCCTGCTAGCAAAACCGCCGGGTTGAGGGAAGGGTTCAGACTGTGCCTGGGCCCTGTGGTCTCTTCCAGGTCAGTGTATGGCATTTCCTTCCCCTTGCCACAGGCACCTGGGAGCATGTCTGCACGTGGAGAAAGACTTTCCCGTGGGAAGCCGGTTTTTGTCAAACGGGTCCCAGTGCTCTGCTCCTCTCTTTTCACTCCTGCTGCCAGAAGCCCAGGGAGGATGGGAGGGCTTAGAACATGGCTGGGCACTGTGGTTTCTTCCAGAGAAGTGGAGGGCATTTGCTTTACCTTGCCACAACCACTTGGGATAGGGTCTGCACCTCAGGAAAATTGTTTCCGTGGGAAGCCGGCTTTTTGCAAAGGGGTCTCAGGGCCATGGGCCTCGGCTGTCCCTCCGGGTCCCCAAAGCACAGGGACGAGGTGAGGGGCTTAGACCATGGCTGGGCAATGTTGTTTCTTACACCTGGGTGTGTGGCATTTTGTTGAGCTGGCTACCCCCACTTGGGATAGGTGTTCCACAGCAAGCACCTATTGTTCGTCGGAAGCCGTTTTTGCCCCAGGGGTCTCCGGGCTGTGTTCGTTGGGGTTGAACTCCTGCTAGCAAAACCGCCGGGTTGAGGGAAGGGTTCAGACTGTGCCTGGGCCCTGTGGTCTCTTCCAGGTCAGTGTATGGCATTTCCTTCCCCTTGCCACAGGCACCTGGGAGCATGTCTGCACGTGGAGAAAGACTTTCCCGTGGGAAGCCGGTTTTTGTCAAACGGGTCCCAGTGCTCTGCTCCTCTCTTTTCACTCCTGCTGCCAGAAGCCCAGGGAGGATGGGAGGGCTTAGAACATGGCTGGGCACGGTGGATTCTTCCAGAGAAGTGGAGGGCATTTGCTTTACCTTGCCACAACCACTTGGGATAGGGTCTGCACCTCAGGAAAACTGTTTCCGTGGGAAGCTGGCTTTTTGCAAAGGCGTCTCAGGGCCGTGAGCCTCGGGTGTCCCTCCGGCTCCCCAAAGCACAGGGACGAGGTGAGGGGCTTAGACCATGGCTGGGCAATGTTGTTTCTTACACCGGGTGTGTGGCATTTTGTTGAGCTGGCTACCCCCACTTGGGATAGGTGTTCCACAGCAAGCACCTATTGTTCGTCGGAAGCCGTTTTTGCCCCAGGGGTCTCCGGGCTGTGTTCGTTGGGGTTGAACTCCTGCTAGCAAAACCGCCGGGTTGAGGGAAGGGTTCAGACTGTGCCTGGGCCCTGTGGTCTCTTCCAGGTCAGTGTATGGCATTTCCTTCCCCTTGCCACAGGCACCTGGGAGCATGTCTGCACGTGGAGAAAGACTTTCCCGTGGGAAGCCGGTTTTTGTCAAACGGGTCCCAGTGCTCTGCTCCTCTCTTTTCACTCCTGCTGCCAGAAGCCCAGGGAGGATGGGAGGGCTTAGAACATGGCTGGGCACTGTGGTTTCTTCCAGAGAAGTGGAGGGCATTTGCTTTACCTTGCCACAACCACTTGGGATAGGGTCTGCACCTCAGGAAAACTGTTTCCGTGGGAAGCCGGCTTTTTGCAAAGGGGTCTCAGGGCCGTGGGCCTCGGCTGTCCCTCCGGCTCCCCAAAGCACAGGGACGAGGTGAGGGGCTTAGACCATGCCTGGGCAATGTTGTTTCTTACACCTGGGTGTGTGGCATTTTGTTGAGCTGGCTACCCCCACTTGGGATAGGTGTTCCACAGCAAGCACCTATTGTTCGTCGGAAGCCGTTTTTGCCCCAGGGGTCTCCGGGCTGTGTTCGTTGGGGTTGAACTCCTGCTAGAAAAACCGCCGGGTTGAGGGAAGGGTTCAGACTGTGCTTGGGCCCTGTGATCTCTTCCAGGTCAGTGTATGGCATTTCCTTCCCCTTGCCACAGGCACCTGGGAGCATGTCTGCACGTGGAGAAAGACTTTCCCGTGGGAAGCCGGTTTTTGTCAAACGGGTCCCAGTGCTCTGCTCCTCTCTTTTCACTCCTGCTGCCAGAAGCCCAGGGAGGATGGGAGGGCTTAGAACATGGCTGGGCACTGTGGTTTCTTCCAGAGAAGTGGAGGGCATTTGCTTTACCTTGCCAAAACCGCTTGGGAGAGGGTCTCCACCTCAGGAAAACTGTTTCCGTGGGAAGCCGGCTTTTTGCAAAGGGGTCTCAGGGCCGTGAGCCTCGGGTGTCCCTCCGGCTCCCCAAAGCACAGGGACGAGGTGAGGGGATTAGACCATGCCTGGGCAATGTTGTTTCTTACACCTGGGTGTGTGGCATTTTGTTGAGCTGGCTACCCCCACTTGGGATAGGTGTTCCACAGCAAGCACCTATTGTTCGTCGGAAGCCGTTTTTGCCCCAGGGGTCTCCGGGCTGTGTTCGTTGGGGTTGAACTCCTGCTAGCAAAACCGCCGGGTTGAGGGAAGGGTTCAGACTGTGCCTGGGCCCTGTGGTCTCTTCCAGGTCAGTGTATGGCATTTCCTTCCCCTTGCCACAGGCACCTGGGAGCATGTCTGCACGTGGAGAAAGACTTTCCCGTGGGAAGCTGGTTTTTGTCAAACGGGTCCCAGTGCTCTGCTCCTCTCTTTTCACTCCTGCTGCCAGAAGCCCAGGGAGGATGGGAGGGTTTAGAACATGGCTGGGCACTGTGGTTTCTTCCAGAGAAGGGGAGGCCATTTGCTTTACCTTGCCACAACCACTTGGGAGAGGGTCTGCACCTCAGGAAAACTGTTTCCGTGGGAAGCCGGCTTTTTGCAAAGGGGTCTCAGGGCCGTGGGCCTCGGGTGTCCCTCCGGCTCCCCAAAGCACAGGGACGAGGTGAGGGGCTTAGACCATGCCTGGGCAATGTTGTTTCTTACACCTGGGTGTGTGGCATTTTGTTGAGCTGGCTACCCCCACTTGGGATAGGTGTTCCACAGCAAGCACCTATTGTTCGTCGGAAGCCGTTTTTGCCCCAGGGGTCTCCGGGCTGTGTTCGTTGGGGTTGAACTCCTGCTAGCAAAACCGCCGGGTTGAGGGAAGGGTTCAGACTGTGCCTGGGCCCTGTGGTCTCTTCCAGGTCAGTGTATGGCATTTCCTTCCCCTTGCCACAGGCACCTGGGAGCATGTCTGCACGTGGAGAAAGACTTTCCCGTGGGAAGCCGGTTTTTGTCAAACGGGTCCCAGTGCTCTGCTCCTCTCTTTTCACTCCTGCTGCCAGAAGCCCAGGGAGGATGGGAGGGCTTAGAACATGGCTGGGCACTGTGGTTTCTTCCAGAGAAGTGGAGGGCATTTGCTTTACCTTGCCACAACCACTTGGGATAGGGTCTGCACCTCAGGAAAACTGTTTCCGTGGGAAGCCGGCTTTTTGCAAAGGGGTCTCAGGGCCGTGGGCCTCGGGTGTCCCTCCGGCTCCCCAAAGCACAGGGACGAGGTGAGGGGCTTAGACCATGCCTGGGCAATGTTGTTTCTTACACCTGGGTGTGTGGCATTTTGTTGAGCTGGCTACCCCCACTTGGGATAGGTGTTCCACAGCAAGCACCTATTGTTCGTCGGAAGCCGTTTTTGCCCCAGGGGTCTCCGGGCTGTGTTCGTTGGGGTTGAACTCCTGCTAGCAAAACCGCCGGGTTGAGGGAAGGGTTCAGACTGTGCCTGGGCCCTGTGGTCTCTTCCAGGTCAGTGTATGGCATTTCCTTCCCCTTGCCCCAGGCACCTGGGAGCATGTCTGCACGTGGAGAAAGACTTTCCCGTGGGAAGCCGGTTTTTGTCAAACGGGTCCCAGTGCTCTGCTCCTCTCTTTTCACTCCTGCTGCCAGAAGCCCAGGGAGGATGGGAGGGCTTAGAACATGGCTGGGCACTGTGGTTTCTTCCAGAGAAGTGGAGGGCATTTGCTTTACCTTGCCACAACCACTTGGGATAGGGTCTGCACCTCAGGAAATCTGTTTCCGTGGGAAGCCGGCTTTTTGCAAAGGGGTCTCAGGGCCGTGGGCCTCGGCTGTCCCTCCGGCTCCCCAAAGCACAGGGACGAGGTGAGGGGCTTAGACCATGCCTGGGCAATGTTGTTTCTTACACCTGGGTGTGTGGCATTTTGTTGAGCTGGCTACCCCCACTTGGGATAGGTGTTCCACAGCAAGCACCTATTGTTCGTCGGAAGCCGTTTTTCCCCAGGGGTCTCCGGGCTGTGTTCGTTGGGGTTGAACTCCTGCTAGCAAAACCGCCGGGTTGAGGGAAGGGTTCAGACTGTGCCTGGGCCCTGTGGTCTCTTCCAGGTCAGTGTCTGGCATTTCCTTCCCCTTGCCACAGGCACCTCGGAGCATGTCTGCACGTGGAGAAAGACTTTCCCGTGGGAAGCCGGTTTTTGTCAAACGCGTCCCAGTGCTCTGCTCCTCTCTTTTCACTCCTGCTGCCAGAAGCCCAGGGAGGAGGGGAGGGCTTAGAACATGGCTGGGCACTGGGGTCTCTTCCAGAGAAGGGGATGACATTTGCTTTCCCTTGCTACCACCCCTTGGGATAGGGTCTGCACCTCCGGAAAGCTGTTTCCGTGGGAAACCGGCTTTCTCCCCAACGGACCTCAGGGCCGTGGGCCTCGGGGGTCCCTCCGCCTCCCCAAAGCACAGGTATGAGGTGAGGGGATTAGACCATGCCTGGGCAATGTTGTTTCTTACACCTGGGTGTGTGGCATTTTGTTGAGCTGGCTACCCCCACTTGGGATAGGTGTTCCACAGCAAGCACCTATTGTTCGTCGGAAGCCGTTTTTCCCCAGGGGTCTCCGGGCTGTGTTCGTTGGGGTTGAACTCCTGCTAGCAAAACCGCCGGGTTGAGGGAAGCGTTCAGACTGTGCCTGGGCCCTGTGGTCTCTTCCAGGTCAGTGTATGGCATTTCCTTCCCCTTGCCACAGGCTCCTGGGAGCATGTCTGCACGTGGAGAAAGACTTTCCCGTGGGAAGCCGGTTTTTGTCAAACGCGTCCCAGTGCTCTGCTCCTCTCTTTTCACTCCTGCTGCCAGAAGCCCAGGGAGGATGGGAGGGCTTAGAACATGGCTGGGCACTGTGGTTTCTTCCAGAGAAGGGGAGGCCATTTGCTTTACCTTGCCACAACCACTTGGGAGAGGGTCTGCACCTCAGGAAAACTGTTTCCGTGGGAAGCCGGCTTTTTGCAAACGGGTCTCAAGGCCGTGAGCCTCGGGTGTCCCTCCGGCTCCCCAAAGCACAGGGACGACGTGAGGGGCTTAGACCATGCCTGGGCAATGTTGATTATTACACCGGGGTGTGTGGCATTTTGTTGAGCTGGCTACCCCCACTTGGGATAGGTGTTCCACAGCAAGCACCTATTGTTCGTCGGAAGCCGTTTTTGCCCCAGGGGTCTCCGGGCTGTGTTCGTTGGGGTTGAACTCCTGCTAGCAAAACCGCCGGGGTGAGGGAAGGGTTCAGACTGTGCCTGGGCCCTGTGGTCTCTTCCAGGTCAGTGTCTGGCATTTCCTTCCCCTTGCCACAGGCACCTGGGAGCATGTCTGCACGTGGAGAAACACTTTCCCGTGGGAAGCCGGTTTTTGTCAAACGGGTCCCAGTGCTCTGCTCCTCTCTTTTCACTCCTGCTGCCAGAAGCCCAGGGAGGATGGGAGGGCTTAGAACATGGCTGGGCACTGTGGTTTCTTCCAGAGAAGTGGAGGGCATTTGCTTTACCTTGCCACAACCACTTGGGATAGGGTCTGCACCTCAGGAAAACTGTTTCCGTGGGAAGCCGGCTTTTTGCAAAGGGGTCTCAGGGCCGTGGGCCTCGGCTGTCCCTCCGGCTCCCCAAAGCACAGGGACGAGGTGAGGGGCTTAGACCATGGCTGGGCAATGTTGTTTCTTACACCTGGGTGTGTGGCATTTTGTTGAGCTGGCTACCCCCACTTGGGATAGGTGTTCCACAGCAAGCACCTATTGTTCGTCGGAAGCCGTTTTTGCCCCAGGGGTCTCCGGGCTGTGTTCGTTGGGGTTGAACTCCTGCTAGCAAAACCGCCGGGTTGAGGGAAGGGTTCAGACTGTGCCTGGGCCCTGTGGTCTCTTCCAGGTCAGTGTATGGCATTTCCTTCCCCTTGCCCCAGGCACCTGGGAGCATGTCTGCACGTGGAGAAAGACTTTCCCGTGGGAAGCCGGTTTTTGTCAAACGGGTCCCAGTGCTCTGCTCCTCCCTTTTCACTCCTGCTGCCAGAAGCCCAGGGAGGATGGGAGGGCTTAGAACATGGCTGGGCACTGTGGTTTCTCTCAGAGAAGTGGAGGGCATTTGCTTTACCTTGCCACAACCACTTGGGAGAGGGTCTGCACCTCAGGAAAACTGTTTCCGTGGGAAGCCGGCTTTTTGCAAACGGGTCTCAGGGCCGTGAGCCTCGGGTGTCCCTCCGGCTCCCCAAAGCACAGGGACGACGTGAGGGGCTTAGACCATGCCTGGGCAATGTTGTTTCTTACACCTGGGTGTGTGGCATTTTGTTGAGCTGGCTACCCCCACTTGGGATAGGTGTTCCACAGCAAGCACCTATTGTTCGTCGGAAGCCGTTTTTGCCCCAGGGGTCTCCGGGCTGTGTTCGTTGGGGTTGAACTCCTGCTAGCAAAACCGCCGGGGTGAGGGAAGGGTTCAGACTGTGCCTGGGCCCTGTGGTCTCTTCCAGGTCAGTGTCTGGCATTTCCTTCCCCTTGCCACAGGCACCTCGGAGCATGTCTGCACGTGGAGAAAGACTTTCCCGTGGGAAGCCGGTTTTTGTCAAATGCGTCCCAGTGCTCTGCTCCTCTCTTTTCACTCCTGCTGCCAGAAGCCCAGGGAGGAGGGGAGGGCTTAGAACATGGCTGGGCACTGGGGTCTCTTCCAGAGAAGGGGATGACATTTGCTTTCCCTTGACACCCCCCCTTGGGATAGGGTCTGCACCTCAGGAAAGCTGTTTCCGTGGGAAACCGGCTTTCTCCCCCAACGGACCTCAGGGCCGTGGGCCTCGGGGGTCCCTCCGGCTCCCCAAAGCACAGGTATGAGGTGAGGGGATTACCATGCCTGGGCCATGTTGTTTTTTCCACCTGGGTGTGAGGCCTTTTGTTGAGCTGGCTACCCCCACTTGGGATAGGTTTTCCACAGCAAGCGCCTATTGTTCGTCGGAAGCCGTTTTTGACCCAGGGGTCTACGGGCTGTGTTCGTTGGGGTTGAACTCCTGCTAGCAAAACCGATGGGTTGAGGGAAGGGTTCAGACTGTGCCTGGGCCTTGTGGTCTCTTCCAGGTCAGTGTATGGCATTTCCTTCCCCTTGCCACAGGCACCTGGGAGCATGTCTGCACGTGGAGAAAGACTTTCCCGTGGGAAGCCGGTTTTTGTCCAACGGGTCCCAGTGCTCTGCTCCTCTCTTTTCACTCCTGCTTCCAGAAGCCCAGGGAGGATGGGAGGGCTTAGAACATGGCTGGGCACTGTGGTTTCTTCCAGAGAAGTGGAGGGCATTTGCTTTACCTTGCCACAACCACTTGGGATAGGGTCTGCACCTCAGGAAAACTGTTTCCGTGGGAAGCCGGCTTTTTGCAAAGGGGTCTCAGGGCCGTGAGCCTCGGGGGTCCCTCCGGCTTCCCAAAGCACAGGGACGAGGTGAGGGGCTTAGACCATGCCTGGGCAATGTTGTTTCTTACACCTGGGTGTGTGGCATTTTGTTGAGCTGGCTACCCCCACTTGGGATAGGTGTTCCACAGCAAGCACCTATTGTTCGTCGGAAGCCGTTTTTGCCCCAGGGGTCTCCGGGCTGTGTTCGTGTGGGTTGAACTCCTGCTAGCAAAACCGCCGGGTTGAGGGAAGGGTTCAGACTGTGCCTGGGCCCTGTGGTCTCTTCCAGGTCAGTGTATGGCATTTCCTTCCCCTTGCCACAGGCACCTGGGAGCATGTCTGCACGTGGAGAAAGACTTTCCCGTGGGAAGCCGGTTTTTGTCAAACGGGTCCCAGTGCTCTGCTCCTCTCTTTTCACTCCTGCTGCCAGAAGCCCAGGGAGGATGGGAGGGCTTAGAACATGGCTGGGCACTGTGGTTTCTTCCAGAGAAGTGGAGGGCATTTGCTATACCTTGCCACAACCACTTGTGAGAGGGTCTGCACCTCAGGAAAACTGTTTCCGTGGGAAGCCGGCTTTTTGCAAAGGGGTCTCAGGGCCGTGGGCCTCGGCTGTCCGTCCGGCTCCCGAAAGCACAGGGACGAGGTGAGGGGCTTATACCATGGCTGGGCAATGTTGTTTCTTACACCTGGGTGTGTGGCATTTTGTTGAGCTGGCTACCCCCATTTGGGATAGGTGTTCCACAGCAAGCACCTATTGTTCGTCGGAAGCCGTTTTTGCCCCAGGGGTCTCCGGGCTGTGTTCGTTGGGGTTGAACTCCTGCTAGCAAAACCGCCGGGTTGAGGGAAGGGTTCAGACTGTGCCTGGGCCCTGTGGTCTCTTCCAGGTCAGTGTATGGCATTTCCTTCCCCTTGCCACAGGCACCTGGGAGCATGTCTGCTCGTGGAGAAAGACTTTCCCGTGGGAAGCCGGTTTTTGTCAAACGGGTCCCAGTGCTCTGCTCCTCTCTTTTCACTCCTGCTGCCAGAAGCCCAGGGAGGATGGGAGGGCTTAGAACATGGCTGGGCACTGTGCTTTCTTCCAGAGAAGTGGAGGGCATTTGCTTTACCTTGCCACAAACACTTGGGATAGGGTCTGCACCTCAGGAAAACTGTTTCCGTGGGAAGCCGGCTTTTTGCAAAGGGGTCTCAGGGCCGTGGGCCTCGGCTGTCCCTCCGGCTCCCCAAAGCACAGGGACGAGGTGAGGGGCTTAGACCATGCCTGGGCAATGTTGTTTCTTACACCTGGGTGTGTGGCATTTTGTTGAGCTGGCTACCCCCACTTGGGATAGGTGTTCCACAGCAAGCACCTATTGTTCTTCGGAAGCCGTTTTTCCCCAGGGGTCTCCGGGCTGTGTTCGTTGGGGTTGAACTCCTGCTAGCAAAACCGCCGGGTTGAGGGAAGGGTTCAGACTGTGCCTGGGCCCTGTGGTCTCTTCCAGGTCAGTGTATGGCATTTCCTTCCCCTTGCCCCAGGCACCTGGGAGCATGTCTGCACGTGGAGAAAGACTTTCCCGTGGGAAGCCGGTTTTTGTCAAACGGGTCCCAGTGCTCTGCTCCTCTCTTTTCACTCCTGCTGCCAGAAGCCCAGGGAGGATGGGAGGGCTTAGAACATGGCTGGGCACTGTGGTTTCTTCCAGAGAAGTGGAGGGCATTTGCTATACCTTGCCACAACCACTTGTGAGAGGGTCTGCACCTCAGGAAAACTGTTTCCGTGGGAAGCCGGCTTTTTGCAAAGGGGTCTCAGGGCCGTGGGCCTCGGCTGTCCCTCCGGCTCCCCAAAGCACAGGGACGAGGTGAGGGGCTTAGACCATGCCTGGGCAATGTTGTTTCTTACACCTGGGTGTGTGGCATTTTGTTGAGCTGGCTACCCCCACTTGGGATAGGTGTTCCACAGCAAGCACCTATTGTTCGTCGGAAGCCGTTTTTCCCCAGGGGTCTCCGGGCTGTGTTCGTTGGGGTTGAACTCCTGCTAGCAAAACCGCCGGGTTGAGGGAAGGGTTCAGACTGTGCCTGGGCCCTGTGGTCTCTTCCAGGTCAGTGTCTGGCATTTCCTTCCCCTTGCCACAGGCACCTGGGAGCATGTCTGCACGTGGAGAAAGACTTTCCCGTGGGAAGCCGGTTTTTGTCAAACGCGTCCCAGTGCTCTGCTCCTCTCTTTTCACTCCTGCTGCCAGAAGCCCAGGGAGGAGGGGAGGGCTTAGAACATGGCTGGGCACTGGGGTCTCTTCCAGAGAAGGGGATGACATTTGCTTTCCCTTGACACCACCCCTTGGGATAGGATCTGCACCTCAGGAAAGCTGTTTCCGTGGGAAACCGGCTTTCTCCCCAACGGACCTCAGGGCCGTGGGCCTCGGGGGTCCCTCCGGCTCACCAAAGCACAGGTATGAGGTGAGGGGATTACCATGCCTGGGCCATGTTGTTTTTTCCACCTGGGTGTGAGGCATTTTGTTGAGCTGGCTACCCCCACTTGGGATAGGTTTTCCACAGCAAGCGCCTATTGTTCGTCGGAAGCCGTTTTTGCCCCAGGGGTCTACGGGCTGTGTTCGTTGGGGTTGAACTCCTGCTAGCAAAACCGATGGGTTGAGGGAAGGGTTCAGACTGTGCCTGGGCCCTGTGGTCTCTTCCAGGTCAGTGTATGGCATTTCCTTCCCCTTGCCACAGGCACCTGGGAGCATGTCTGCACGTGGAGAAAGACTTTCCCGTGGGAATCCGGTTTTTGTCCAACGGGTCCCAGTGCTCTGCTCCTCTCTTTTCACTCCTGCTTCCAGAAGCCCAGGGAGGATGGGAGGGCTTAGAACATGGCTGGGCACTGTGGTTTCTTCCAGAGAAGTGGAGGGCATTTGCTTTACCTTGCCACAACCACTTGGGATAGGGTCTGCACCTCAGGAAAACTGTTTCCGTGGGAAGCCGGCTTTTTGCAAAGGGGTCTCAGGGCCGTGAGCCTCGGGGGTCCCTCCGGCTTCCCAAAGCACAGGGACGAGGTGAGGGGCTTAGACCATGCCTGGGCAATGTTGTTTCTTACACCTGGGTGTGTGGCATTTTGTTGAGCTGGCTACCCCCACTTGGGATAGGTGTTCCACAGCAAGCACCTATTGTTCGTCGGAAGCCGTTTTTGCCCCAGGGGTCTCCGGGCTGTGTTCGTTGGGGTTGAACTCCTGCTAGCAAAACCGCCGGGTTGAGGGAAGGGTTCAGACTGTGCCTGGGCCCTGTGGTCTCTTCCAGGTCAGTGTATGGCATTTCCTTCCCCTTGCCACAGGCACCTGGTTGCATGTCTGCTCGTGGAGAAAGACTTTCCCGTGGGAAGCCGGTGTTTGTCAAACGGGTCCCAGTGCTCTGCTCCTCTCTTTTCACTCCTGCTGCCAGAAGCCCAGGGAGGATGGGAGGGCTTAGAACATGGCTGGGCACTGTGGTTTCTTCCAGAGAAGTGGAGGGCATTTGCTTTACCTTGCCACAAACACTTGGGATAGGGTCTGCACCTCAGGAAAACTGTTTCCGTGGGAAGCCGGCTTTTTGCAAAGGGGTCTCAGGGCCGTGGGCCTCGGCTGTCCCTCCGGCTCCCCAAAGCACAGGGACGAGGTGAGGGGCTTAGACCATGCCTGGGCAATGTTGTTTCTTACACCTGGGTGTGTGGCATTTTGTTGAGCTGGCTACCCCCACTTGGGATAGGTGTTCCACAGCAAGCACCTATTGTTCTTCGGAAGCCGTTTTTCCCCAGGGGTCTCCGGGCTGTGTTCGTTGGGGTTGAACTCCTGCTAGCAAAACCGCCGGGTTGAGGGAAGGGTTCAGACTGTGCCTGGGCCCTGTGGTCTCTTCCAGGTCAGTGTATGGCATTTCCTTCCCCTTGCCACAGGCACCTGGGAGCATGTCTGCACTTGGAGAAAGACTTTCCCGTGGGAAGCCGGTTTTTGTCAAACGGGTCCCAGTGCTCTGCTCCTCTCTTTTCACTCCTGCTGCCAGAAGCCCAGGGAGGATGGGAGGGCTTAGAACATGGCTGGGCACTGTGGTTTCTTCCAGAGAAGTGGAGGGCATTTGCTTTACCTTGCCACAACCCCTTGGGATAGGGTCTGCACCTCAGGAAAACTGTTTCCGTGGGAAGCCGGCTTTTTGCAAAGGGGTCTCAGGGCCGTGGGCCTCGGCTGTCCCTCCGGCTCCCCAAAGCACAGGGACGAGGTGAGGGGCTTAGACCATGCCTGGGCAATGTTGTTTCTTACACCTGGGTGTGTGGCATTTTGTTGAGCTGGCTACCCCCACTTGGGATAGGTGTTCCACAGCAAGCACCTATTGTTCGTCGGAAGCCGTTTTTCCCCAGGGGTCTCCGGGCTGTGTTCGTTGGGGTTGAACTCCTGCTAGCAAAACCGCCGGGTTGAGGGAAGGGTTCAGACTGTGCCTGGGCCCTGTGGTCTCTTCCAGGTCAGTGTCTGGCATTTCCTTCCCCTTGCCACAGGCACCTCGGAGCATGTCTGCACGTGGAGAAAGACTTTCCCGTGGGAAGCCGGTTTTTGTCAAACGCGTCCCAGTGCTCTGCTCCTCTCTTTTCACTCCTGCTGCCAGAAGCCCAGGGAGGAGGGGAGGGCTTAGAACATGGCTGGGCACTGGGGTCTCTTCCAGAGAAGGGGATGACATTTGCTTTCCCTTGCCACCACCCCTTGGGATAGGGCCTGCACCTCCGGAAAGCTGTTTCCGTGGGAAACCGGCTTTCTCCCCAACGAACCTCAGGGCCGTGGGCCTCGGGGGTCCCTCCGCCTCCCCAAAGCACAGGTATGAGGTGAGGGGATTAGACCATGCCTGGGCCATGTTGTTTTTTCCACCTGGGTGTGAGGCATTTTGTTGAGCTGGCTACCCCCACTTGGGATAGGTTTTCCACAGCAAGCGCCTATTGTTCGTCGGAAGCCGTTTTTGCCCCAGGGGTCTACGGGCTGTGTTCGTTGGGGTTGAACTCCTGCTAGCAAAACCGATGGGTTGAGGGAAGGGTTCAGACTGTGCCTGGGCCCTGTGGTCTCTTCCAGGTCAGTGTATGGCATTTCCTTCCCCTTGCCACAGGCACCTGGGAGCATGTCTGCACGTGGAGAAAGACTTTCCCGTGGGAAGCCGGTTTTTGTCAAACGGGTCCCAGTGCTCTGCTCCTCTCTTTTCACTCCTGCTGCCAGAAGCCCAGGGAGGATGGGAGGGCTTAGAACATGGCTGGGCACTGTGGTTTCTTCCAGAGAAGTGGAGGGCATTTGCTATACCTTGCCACAACCACTTGGGAGAGGGTCTGCACCTCAGGAAAACTGTTTCCGTGGGAAGCCGGCTTTTTGCAAAGGGGTCTCAGGGCCGTGAGCCTCGGGTGTCCCTCCGGCTCCCCAAAGCACAGGGACGAGGTGAGGGGCTTAGACCATGCCTGGGCAATGTTGTTTCTTACACCTGGGTGTGTGGCATTTTGTTGAGCTGGCTACCCCCACTTGGGATAGGTGTTCCACAGCAAGCACCTATTGTTCGTCGGAAGCCGTTTTTGCCCCAGGGGTCTCCGGGCTGTGTTCGTTGGGGTTGAACTCCTGCTAGCAAAACCGCCGGGTTGAGGGAAGGGTTCAGACTGTGCCTGGGCCCTGTGGTCTCTTCCAGGTCAGTGTATGGCATTTCCTTCCCCTTGCCACAGGCACCTGGGAGCATGTCTGCACGTGGAGAAAGACTTTCCCGTAGGAAGCCGGGTTTTGTCAAACGGGTCCCAGTGCTCTGCTCCTCTCTTTTCACTCCTGCTGCCAGAAGCCCAGGGAGGATGGGAGGGCTTAGAACATGGCTGGGCACTGTGGTTTCTTCCAGAGAAGTGGAGGGCATTTGCTTTACCTTGCCACAACCACTTGGGATAGGGTCTGCACCTCAGGAAAACTGTTTCCGTGGGAAGCCGGCTTTTTGCAAACGGGTCTCAGGGCCGTGGGCATTGGCTGTCCCTCCGGCTCCCCAAAGCACAGGGACGAGGTGAGGGGCTTAGACCATGGCTGGGCAATGTTGTTTCTTACACCTGGGTGTGTGGCATTTTGTTGAGCTGGCTACCCCCACTTGGGATAGGTGTTCCACAGCAAGCACCTATTGTTCGTCGGAAGCCGTTTTTCCCCAGGGGTCTCCGGGCTGTGTTCGTTGGGGTTGAACTCCTGCTAGCAAAACCGCCGGGTTGAGGGAAGGGTTCAGACTGTGCCTGGGCCCTGTGGTCTCTTCCAGGTCAGTGTCTGGCATTTCCTTCCCCTTGCCACAGGCACCTCGGAGCATGTCTGCACGTGGAGAAAGACTTTCCCGTGGGAAGCCGGTTTTTGTCAAATGCGTCCCAGTGCTCTGCTCCTCTCTTTTCACTCCTGCTGCCAGAAGCCCAGGGAGGAGGGGAGGGCTTAGAACATGGCTGGGCACTGGGGTCTCTTCCAGAGAAGGGGATGACATTTGCTTTCCCTTGCCACCACCCCTTGGGATAGGGTCTGCACCTCCGGAAAGCTGTTTCCGTGGGAAACCGGCTTTCTCCCCAACGGACCTCAGGGCCGTGGGCCTCGGGGGTCCCTCCGCCTCCCCAAAGCACAGGTATGAGGTGAGGGGATTAGACCATGCCTGGGCAATGTTGTTTCTTACACCTGGGTGTGTGGCATTTTGTTGAGCTGGCTACCCCCACTTGCGATAGGTGTTCCACAGCAAGCACCTATTGTTCGTCGGAAGCCGTTTTTCCCCAGGGGTCTCCGGGCTGTGTTCGTTGGGGTTGAACTCCTGCTAGCAAAACCGCCGGGTTGAGGGAAGGGTTCAGACTGTGCCTGGGCCCTGTGATCTCTTCCAGGTCAGTGTATGGCATTTCCTTCCCCTTGCCACAGGCACCTGGGAGCATGTCTGCACGTGGAGAAAGACTTTCCCGTGGGAAGCCGGTTTTTGTCAAACGCGTCCCAGTGCTCTGCTCCTCTCTTTTCACTCCTGCTGCCAGAAGCCCAGGGAGGATGGGAGGGCTTAGAACATGGCTGGGCACTGTGGTTTCTTCCAGAGAAGTGGAGGGCATTTGCTTTACCTTGCCACAACCACTTGGGATAGGGTCTGCACCTCAGGAAAACTGTTTCCGTGGGAAGCCGGCTTTTTGCCAAGGGGTCTCAGGGCCGTGGGCCTCGGCGGTCCCTCCGGCTCCCCAAAGCACAGGGACGAGGTGAGGGGCTTAGACCATGCCTGGGCAATGTTGTTTCTTACACCTGGGTGTGTGGCATTTTGTTGAGCTGGCTACCCCCACTTGGGATAGGTGTTCCACAGCAAGCACCTATTGTTCGTCGGAAGCCGTTTTTGCCCCAGGGGTCTCCGGGTTGTGTTCGTTGGGGTTGAACTCCTGCTAGCAAAACCGCCGGGTTGAGGGAAGGGTTCAGACTGTGCCTGGGCCCTGTGGTCTCTTCCAGGTCAGTGTATGGCATTTCCTTCCCCTTGCCACAGGCACCTGGGAGCATGTCTGCACGTGGAGAAAGACTTTCCCGTGGGAAGCCGGTTTTTGTCAAACGGGTCCCAGTGCTCTGCTCCTCTCTTTTCACTCCTGCTGCCAGAAGCCCAGGGAGGATGGGAGGGCTTAGAACATAGCTGGGCACTGTGGTTTCTTCCAGAGATGTGGAGGGCATTTGCTATACCTTGCCACAACCACTTGGGAGAGGGTCTGCACCTCAGGAAAACTGTTTCCGTGGGAAGCCGGCTTTTTGCAAAGGGGTCTCAGGGCCGTGGGCCTCGGCTGTCCCTCCGGCTCCCCAAAGCACAGGGACGAGGTGAGGGGCTTAGACCATGCCTGGGCAATGTTGTTTCTTCCACCTGGGTGTGTGGCATTTTGTTGAGCTGGCTACCCCCACTTGGGATAGGTGTTCCACAGCAAGCACCTATTGTTCGTCGGAAGCCGTTTTTGCCCCAGGGGTCTCCGGGCTGTGTTCGTTGGGGTTGAACTCCGGCTAGCAAAACCGCCGGGTTGAGGGAAGGGTTCAGACTGTGCCTGGGCCCTGTGGTCTCTTCCAGGTCAGTGTATGGCATTTCCTTCCCCTTGCCCCAGGCACCTGGGAGCATGTCTGCACGTGGAGAAAGACTTTCCCGTGGGAAGCCGGTTTTTGTCAAACGGGTCCCAGTGCTCTGCTCCTCTCTTTTCACTCCTGCTGCCAGAAGCCCAGGGAGGATGGGAGGGCTTAGAACATGGCTGGGCACTGTGGTTTCTTCCAGAGAAGTGGAGGGCATTTGCTATACCTTGCCACAACCACTTGTGAGAGGGTCTGCACCTCAGGAAAACTGTTTCCGTGGGAAGCCGGCTTTTTGCAAAGGGGTCTCAGGGCCGTGGGCCTCGGCTGTCCCTCCGGCTCCCCAAAGCACAGGGACGAGGTGAGGGGCTTAGACCATGCCTGGGCAATGTTGTTTCTTACACCTGGGTGTGTGGCATTTTGTTGAGCTGGCTACCCCCACTTGGGATAGGTGTTCCACAGCAAGCACCTATTGTTCGTCGGAAGCCGTTTTTCCCCAGGGGTCTCCGGGCTGTGTTCGTTGGGGTTGAACTCCTGCTAGCAAAACCGCCGGGTTGAGGGAAGGGTTCAGACTGTGCCTGGGCCCTGTGGTCTCTTCCAGGTCAGTGTCTGGCATTTCCTTCCCCTTGCCACAGGCACCTGGGAGCATGTCTGCACGTGGAGAAAGACTTTCCCGTGGGAAGCCGGTTTTTGTCAAACGCGTCCCAGTGCTCTGCTCCTCTCTTTTCACTCCTGCTGCCAGAAGCCCAGGGAGGAGGGGAGGGCTTAGAACATGGCTGGGCACTGGGGTCTCTTCCAGAGAAGGGGATGACATTTGCTTTCCCTTGACACCACCCCTTGGGATAGGATCTGCACCTCAGGAAAGCTGTTTCCGTGGGAAACCGGCTTTCTCCCCAACGGACCTCAGGGCCGTGGGCCTCGGGGGTCCCTCCGGCTCACCAAAGCACAGGTATGAGGTGAGGGGATTACCATGCCTGGGCCATGTTGTTTTTTCCACCTGGGTGTGAGGCATTTTGTTGAGCTGGCTACCCCCACTTGGGATAGGTTTTCCACAGCAAGCGCCTATTGTTCGTCGGAAGCCGTTTTTGCCCCAGGGGTCTACGGGCTGTGTTCGTTGGGGTTGAACTCCTGCTAGCAAAACCGATGGGTTGAGGGAAGGGTTCAGACTGTGCCTGGGCCCTGTGGTCTCTTCCAGGTCAGTGTATGGCATTTCCTTCCCCTTGCCACAGGCACCTGGGAGCATGTCTGCACGTGGAGAAAGACTTTCCCGTGGGAATCCGGTTTTTGTCCAACGGGTCCCAGTGCTCTGCTCCTCTCTTTTCACTCCTGCTTCCAGAAGCCCAGGGAGGATGGGAGGGCTTAGAACATGGCTGGGCACTGTGGTTTCTTCCAGAGAAGTGGAGGGCATTTGCTTTACCTTGCCACAACCACTTGGGATAGGGTCTGCACCTCAGGAAAACTGTTTCCGTGGGAAGCCGGCTTTTTGCAAAGGGGTCTCAGGGCCGTGAGCCTCGGGGGTCCCTCCGGCTTCCCAAAGCACAGGGACGAGGTGAGGGGCTTAGACCATGCCTGGGCAATGTTGTTTCTTACACCTGGGTGTGTGGCATTTTGTTGAGCTGGCTACCCCCACTTGGGATAGGTGTTCCACAGCAAGCACCTATTGTTCGTCGGAAGCCGTTTTTGCCCCAGGGGTCTCCGGGCTGTGTTCGTTGGGGTTGAACTCCTGCTAGCAAAACCGCCGGGTTGAGGGAAGGGTTCAGACTGTGCCTGGGCCCTGTGGTCTCTTCCAGGTCAGTGTATGGCATTTCCTTCCCCTTGCCACAGGCACCTGATTGCATGTCTGCTCGTGGAGAAAGACTTTCCCGTGGGAAGCCGGTGTTTGTCAAACGGGTCCCAGTGCTCTGCTCCTCTCTTTTCACTCCTGCTGCCAGAAGCCCAGGGAGGATGGGAGGGCTTAGAACATGGCTGGGCACTGTGGTTTCTTCCAGAGAAGTGGAGGGCATTTGCTTTACCTTGCCACAACCACTTGGGATAGGGTCTGCACCTCAGGAAAACTGTTTCCGTGGGAAGCCGGCTTTTTGCAAAGGGGTCTCAGGGCCGTGGGCCTCGGCTGTCCCTCCGGCTCCCCAAAGCACAGGGACGAGGTGAGGGGCTTAGACCATGCCTGGGCAATGTTGTTTCTTACACCTGGGTGTGTGGCATTTTGTTGAGCTGGCTACCCCCACTTGGGATAGGTGTTCCACAGCAAGCACCTATTGTTCTTCGGAAGCCGTTTTTCCCCAGGGGTCTCCGGGCTGTGTTCGTTGGGGTTGAACTCCTGCTAGCAAAACCGCCGGGTTGAGGGAAGGGTTCAGACTGTGCCTGGGCCCTGTGGTCTCTTCCAGGTCAGTGTATGGCATTTCCTTCCCCTTGCCACAGGCACCTGGGAGCATGTCTGCACTTGGAGAAAGACTTTCCCGTGGGAAGCCGGTTTTTGTCAAACGGGTCCCAGTGCTCTGCTCCTCTCTTTTCACTCCTGCTGCCAGAAGCCCAGGGAGGATGGGAGGGCTTAGAACATGGCTGGGCACTGTGGTTTCTTCCAGAGAAGTGGAGGGCATTTGCTTTACCTTGCCACAACCCCTTGGGATAGGGTCTGCACCTCAGGAAAACTGTTTCCGTGGGAAGCCGGCTTTTTGCAAAGGGGTCTCAGGGCCGTGGGCCTCGGCTGTCCCTCCGGCTCCCCAAAGCACAGGGACGAGGTGAGGGGCTTAGACCATGCCTGGGCAATGTTGTTTCTTACACCTGGGTGTGTGGCATTTTGTTGAGCTGGCTACCCCCACTTGGGATAGGTGTTCCACAGCAAGCACCTATTGTTCGTCGGAAGCCGTTTTTCCCCAGGGGTCTCCGGGCTGTGTTCGTTGGGGTTGAACTCCTGCTAGCAAAACCGCCGGGTTGAGGGAAGGGTTCAGACTGTGCCTGGGCCCTGTGGTCTCTTCCAGGTCAGTGTCTGGCATTTCCTTCCCCTTGCCACAGGCACCTCGGAGCATGTCTGCACGTGGAGAAAGACTTTCCCGTGGGAAGCCGGTTTTTGTCAAACGCGTCCCAGTGCTCTGCTCCTCTCTTTTCACTCCTGCTGCCAGAAGCCCAGGGAGGAGGGGAGGGCTTAGAACATGGCTGGGCACTGGGGTCTCTTCCAGAGAAGGGGATGACATTTGCTTTCCCTTGCCACCACCCCTTGGGATAGGGCCTGCACCTCCGGAAAGCTGTTTCCGTGGGAAACCGGCTTTCTCCCCAACGAACCTCAGGGCCGTGGGCCTCGGGGGTCCCTCCGCCTCCCCAAAGCACAGGTATGAGGTGAGGGGATTAGACCATGCCTGGGCCATGTTGTTTTTTCCACCTGGGTGTGAGGCATTTTGTTGAGCTGGCTACCCCCACTTGGGATAGGTTTTCCACAGCAAGCGCCTATTGTTCGTCGGAAGCCGTTTTTGCCCCAGGGGTCTACGGGCTGTGTTCGTTGGGGTTGAACTCCTGCTAGCAAAACCGATGGGTTGAGGGAAGGGTTCAGACTGTGCCTGGGCCCTGTGGTCTCTTCCAGGTCAGTGTATGGCATTTCCTTCCCCTTGCCACAGGGACCTGGGAGCATGTCTGCACGTGGAGAAAGACTTTCCCGTGGGAAGCCGGTTTTTGTCAAACGGGTCCCAGTGCTCTGCTCCTCTCTTTTCACTCCTGCTGCCAGAAGCCCAGGGAGGATGGGAGGGCTTAGAACATGGCTGGGCACTGTGGTTTCTTCCAGAGAAGTGGAGGGCATTTGCTATACCTTGCCACAACCACTTGGGAGAGGGTCTGCACCTCAGGAAAACTGTTTCCGTGGGAAGCCGGCTTTTTGCAAAGGGGTCTCAGGGCCGTGAGCCTCGGGTGTCCCTCCGGCTCCCCAAAGCACAGGGACGAGGTGAGGGGCTTAGACCATGCCTGGGCAATGTTGTTTCTTACACCTGGGTGTGTGGCATTTTGTTGAGCTGGCTACCCCCACTTGGGATAGGTGTTCCACAGCAAGCACCTATTGTTCGTCGGAAGCCGTTTTTGCCCCAGGGGTCTCCGGGCTGTGTTCGTTGGGGTTGAACTCCTGCTAGCAAAACCGCCGGGTTGAGGGAAGGGTTCAGACTGTGCCTGGGCCCTGTGGTCTCTTCCAGGTCAGTGTATGGCATTTCCTTCCCCTTGCCACAGGCACCTGGGAGCATGTCTGCACGTGGAGAAAGACTTTCCCGTAGGAAGCCGGGTTTTGTCAAACGGGTCCCAGTGCTCTGCTCCTCTCTTTTCACTCCTGCTGCCAGAAGCCCAGGGAGGATGGGAGGGCTTAGAACATGGCTGGGCACTGTGGTTTCTTCCAGAGAAGTGGAGGGCATTTGCTTTACCTTGCCACAACCACTTGGGATAGGGTCTGCACCTCAGGAAAACTGTTTCCGTGGGAAGCCGGCTTTTTGCAAACGGGTCTCAGGGCCGTGGGCATTGGCTGTCCCTCCGGCTCCCCAAAGCACAGGGACGAGGTGAGGGGCTTAGACCATGGCTGGGCAATGTTGTTTCTTACACCTGGGTGTGTGGCATTTTGTTGAGCTGGCTACCCCCACTTGGGATAGGTGTTCCACAGCAAGCACCTATTGTTCGTGGGAAGCCGTTTTTGCCCCAGGGGTCTCCGGGCTGTGTTCGTTGGGGTTGAACTCCTGCTAGCAAAACCGCCGGGTTGAGGGAAGGGTTCAGACTGTGCCTGGGCCCTGTGATCTCTTCCAGGTCAGTGTATGGCATTTCCTTCCCCTTGCCACAGGCACCTGGGAGCATGTCTGCACGTGGAGAAAGACTTTCCCGTGGGAAGCCGGTTTTTGTCAAACGGGTCCCAGTGCTCTGCTCCTCTCTTTTCACTCCTGCTGCCAGAAGCCCAGGGAGGATGGGAGGGCTTAGAACATGGCTGGGCACTGTGGTTTCTTGCAGAGAAGTGGAGGGCATTTACTTTACCTTGCCAAAACCGCTTGGGAGAGGGTCTGCTTCTCAGGAAAACTGTTTCCGTGGGAAGTCGGCTTTTTGCAAAGGGGTCTCAGGGCCGTGAGCCTCGGGTGTCCCTCCGGCTCCCCAAAGCACAGGGACGAGGTGAGGGGATTAGACCATGCCTGGGCAATGTTGTTTCTTACACCTGGGTGTGTGGCATTTTGTTGAGCTGGCTACCCCCACTTGGGATAGGTGTTCCACAGCAAGCACCTATTGTTTGTCGGAAGCCGTTTTTGCCCCAGGGGTCTCCGGGCTGTGTTCGTTGGGGTTGAACTCCTGCTAGCAAAACCGCCGGGTTGAGGGAAGGGTTCAGACTGTGCCTGGGCCCTGTGGTCTCTTCCAGGTCAGTGTATGGCATTTCCTTCCCCCTGCCACAGGCACCTGGGAGCATGTCTGCACGTGGAGAAAGACTTTCCCGTGGGAAGCCGGTTTTTGTCAAACGGGTCCCAGTGCTCTGCTCCTCTCTTTTCACTCCTGCTGCCAGAAGCCCAGGGAGCATGGGAGGGCTTAGAACATGGCTGGGCACTGTGGTTTCTTCCAGAGAAGTGGAGGCCATTTGCTTTACCTTGCCACAACCACTTGGGAGAGGGTCTGCACCTCAGGAAAACTGTTTCCGTGGGAAGCCAGCTTTTTGCAAACGGGTCTCAGGGCCGTGAGCCTCGGGTGTCCCTCCGGCTCCCCAAAGCACAGGGACGACGTGAGGGGCTTAGACCATACCTGGGCAATGTTGATTCTTACACCGGGGTGTGTGGCATTTTGTTGAGCTGGCTACCCCCACTTGGGATAGGTGTTCCACAGCAAGCACCTATTGTTCGTCGGAAGCCGTTTTTGCCCCAGGGGTCTCCGGGCTGTGTTCGTTGGGGTTGAACTCCTGCTAGCAAAACCGCCGGGGTGAGGGAAGGGTTCAGACTGTGCCTGGGCCCTGTGGTCTCTTCCAGGTCAGTGTCTGGCATTTCCTTCCCCTTGCCACAGGCACCTGGGAGCATGTCTGCACGTGGAGAAAGACTTTCCCGTGGGAAGCCGGTTTTTGTCAAACGGGTCCCAGTGCTCTGCTCCTCTCTTTTCACTCCTGCTGCCAGAAGCCCAGGGAGGATGGGAGGGCTTAGAACATGGCTGGGCACTGTGGTTTCTTCCAGAGAAGTGGAGGGCATTTGCTTTACCTTGCCACAACCACTTGGGATAGGGTCTGCACCTCAGGAAAACTGTTTCCGTGGGAAGCCGGCTTTTTGCAAACGGGTCTCAGGGCCGTGGGCCTCGGCTGTCCCTCCGGCTCCCCAAAGCACAGGGACGAGGTGAGGGGCTTAGACCATGCCTGGGCAATGTTGTTTCTTACACCTGGGTGTGTGGCATTTTGTTGAGCTGGCTACCCCCACTTGGGATAGGTGTTCCACAGCAAGCACCTATTGTCCGTCGGAAGCCGTTTTTGCCCCAGGGGTCTCCGGGCTGTGTTCGTTGGGGTTGAACTCCTGCTAGCAAAACCGCCGGGTTGAGGGAAGGGTTCAGACTGTGCCTGGGCCCTGTGGTCTCTTCCAGGTCAGTGTATGGCATTTCCTTCCCCTTGCCACAGGCACCTGGGAGCATGTCTGCACGTGGAGAAAGACTTTCCCGTGGGAAGCCGGTTTTTGTCAAACGGGTCCCAGTGCTCTGCTCCTCTCTTTTCACTCCTGCTGCCAGAAGCCCAGGGAGGATGGGAGGGCTTAGAACATGGCTGGGCACTGTGGTTTCTCTCAGAGAAGTGGAGGGCATTTGCTTTACCTTGCCACAACCACTTGGGAGAGGGTCTGCACCTCAGGAAAACTGTTTCCGTGGGAAGCCGGATTTTTGCAAACGGGTCTCAGGGCCGTGAGCCTCGGGTGTCCCTCCGGCTCCCCAAAGCACAGGGACGACGTGAGGGGCTTAGACCATGCCTGGGCAATGTTGTTTCTTACACCTGGGTGTGTGGCATTTTGTTGAGCTGGCTACCCCCACTTGGGATAGGTGTTCCACAGCAAGCACCTATTGTTCGTCGGAAGCCGTTTTTGCCCCAGGGGTCTCCGGGCTGTGTTCGTTGGGGTTGAACTCCTGCTAGCAAAACCGCCGGGGTGAGGGAAGGGTTCAGACTGTGCCTGGGCCCTGTGGTCTCTTCCAGGTCAGTGTCTGGCATTTCCTTCCCCTTGCCACAGGCACCTGGGAGCATGTCTGCACGTGGAGAAAGACTTTCCCGTGGGAAGCCGGTTATTGTCAAACGGGTCCCAGTGCTCTGCTCCTCTCTTTTCACTCCTGCTACCAGAAGCCCAGGGAGGATGGGAGGGCTTAGAACATGGCTGGGCACTGTGGTTTCTTCCAGAGAAGTGGAGGGCATTTGCTTTACCTTGCCACAACCACTTGGGATAGGGTCTGCACCTCAGGAAAACTGTTTCCGTGGGAAGCCGGCTTTTTGCAAAGGGGTCTCAGGGCCGTGGGCCTCGGCTGTCCCTCCGGCTCCCCAAAGCACAGGGACGAGGTGAGGGGCTTAGACCATGGCTGGGCAATGTTGTTTCTTCCACCTGGGTGTGTGGCATTTTGTTGAGCTGGCTACCCCCACTTGGGATAGGTGTTCCACAGCAAGCACCTATTGTTCGTCGGAAGCCGTTTTTCCCCAGGGGTCTCCGGGCTGTGTTCGTTGGGGTTGAACTCCTGCTAGCAAAACCGCCGGGTTGAGGGAAGGGTTCAGACTGTGCCTGGGCCCTGTGGTCTCTTCCAGGTCAGTGTATGGCATTTCCTTCCCCTTGCCACAGGCACCTGGGAGCATGTCTGCACGTGGAGAAAGACTTTCCCGTGGGAAGCCGGTTTTTGTCAAACGGGTCCCAGTGCTCTGCTCCTCTCTTTTCACTCCTGCTGCCAGAATCCCAGGGAGGATGGGAGGGCTTAGAACATGGCTGGGCACTGTGGTTTCTTCCAGAGAAGTGGAGGGCATTTGCTTTACCTTGCCACAACCACTTGGGATAGGGTCTGCACCTCAGGAAAACTGTTTCCGTGGGAAGCCGGCTTTTTGCAAAGGGGTCTCAGGGCCGTGGGCCTCGGCTGTCCCTCCGGCTCCCCAAAGCACAGGGACGAGGTGAGGGGCTTAGACCATGGCTGGGCAATGTTGTTTCTTACACCTGGGTGTGTGGCATTTTGTTGAGCTGGCTACCCCCACTTGGGATAGGTGTTCCACAGCAAGCACCTATTGTTCGTCGGAAGCCGTTTTTGCCCCAGGGGTCTCCGGGCTGTGTTCGTTGGGGTTGAACTCCTGCTAGCAAAACCGCCGGGTTGAGGGAAGGGTTCAGACTGTGCCTGGGCCCTGTGGTCTCTTCCAGGTCAGTGTATGGCATTTCCTTCCCCTTGCCACAGGGACCTGGGAGCATGTCTGCACGTGGAGAAAGACTTTCCCGTGGGAAGCCGGTTTTTGTCAAACGGGTCCCAGTGCTCTGCTCCTCTCTTTTCACTCCTGCTGCCAGAAGCCCAGGGAGGATGGGAGGGCTTAGAACATGGCTGGGCACTGTGGTTTCTTCCAGAGAAGTGGAGGGCATTTGCTTTACCTTGCCACAACCACTTGGGAGAGGGTCTGCACCTCAGGAAAACTCTGTCCGTGGGAAGCCGGCTTTTTGCAAAGGGGTCTCAGGGCCATGGGCCTCGGCTGTCCCTCCGGCTCCCCAAAGCACAGGGACGAGGTGAGGGGCTTAGACCATGCCTGGGCAATGTTGTTTCTTACACCTGGGTGTGTGGCATTTTGTTGAGCTGGCTACCCCCACTTGGGATAGGTGTTCCACAGCAAGCACCTATTGTTCGTCGGAAGCCGTTTTTGCCCCAGGGGTCTCCGGGCTGTGTTCGTTGGGGTTGAACTCCTGCTAGCAAAACCGCCGGGTTGAGGGAAGGGTTCAGACTGTGCCTGGGCCCTGTGGTCTCTTCCAGGTCAGTGTATGGCATTTCCTTCCCCTTGCCACAGGCACCTGGGAGCATGTCTACACGTGGAGAAAGACTTTCCCGTGGGAAGCCGGTTTTTGTCAAACGGGTCCCAGTGCTCTGCTCCTCTCTTTTCACTCCTGCTGCCAGAAGCCCAGGGAGGATGGGAGGGCTTAGAACATGGCTGGGCACTGTGGTTTCTTCCAGAGAAGTGGAGGCCATTTGCTTTACCTTGCCACAACCACTTGGGAGAGGGTCTGCACCTCAGGAAAACTGTTTCCGTGGGAAGCCGGCTTTTTGCAAAGGGGTCTCAGGGCCGTGGGCCTCGGCTGTCCCTCCGGCTCCCCAAAGCACAGGGACGAGGTGAGGGGCTTAGACCATGGCTGGGCAATGTTGTTTCTTACACCTGGGTGAGTGGCATTTTGTTGAGCTGGCTACCCCCACTTGGGATAGGTGTTCCACAGCAAGCACCTATTGTTCGTCGGAAGCCGTTTTTGCCCCAGGGGTCTCCGGGCTGTGTTCGTTGGGGTTGAACTCCTGCTAGCAAAACCGCCGGGTTGAGGGAAGGGTTCAGACTGTGCCTGGGCCCTGTGGTCTCTTCCAGGTCAGTGTATGGCATTTCCTTCCCCTTGCCACAGGCACCTGGGAGCATGTCTGCACGTGGAGAAAGACTTTCCCGTGGGAAGCCGGTTTTTGTCAAACGGGTCCCAGTGCTCTGCTCCTCTCTTTTCACTCCTGCTGCCAGAAGCCCAGGGAGGATGGGGGGGCTTAGAACATGGCTGGGCACTGTGGTTTCTTCCAGAGAAGTGGAGGGCATTTGCTTTACCTTGCCACAACCACTTGGGAGAGGGTCTGCACCTCAGGAAAACTGTTTCCGTGGGAAGCCGGCTTTTTGCAAAGGGGTCTCAGGGCCGTGAGCCTCGGGTGTCCCTCCGGCTCCCGAAAGCACAGGGACGAGGTGAGGGGCTTAGACCATGCCTGGGCAATGTTGTTTCTTACAGCTGGGTGTGTGGCATTTTGTTGAGCTGGCTACCCCCACTTGGGATAGGTGTTCAACAGCAAGCACCTATTGTTCGTCGGAAGCCGTTTTTGCCCCAGGGGTCTCCGGTCTGTGTTCGTTGGGGTTGAACTCCTGCTAGCAAAACCGCCGGGTTGAGGGAAGGGTTCAGACTGTGCCTGGGCCCTGTGGTCTCTTCCAGGTCAGTGTATGGCATTTCCTTCCCCTTGACACAGGCACCTGGGAGCATGTGTACACGTGGACAAAGACTTTCCCGTGGGAAGCCGGTTTATGTCAAACGGGTCCCAGTGCTCTGCTCCTCTCTTTTCACTCCTGCTGCCAGAAGCCCAGGGAGGATGGGAGGGCTTAGAACATGGCTGGGCACTTGGTTTCTTCCAGAGAAGGGGAGGCCATTTGCTTTACCTTGCCACAACCACTTGGGAGAGGGTCTGCACCTCAGGAAAACTCTGTCCGTGGGAAGCCGGCTTTTTGCAAAGGGGTCTCAGGGCCGTGAGCCTCGGGTGTCCCTCCGGCTCCCCAAAGCACAGGGACGAGGTGAGGGGCTTAGACCATGCCTGGGCAATGTTGTTTCTTACACCTGGGTGTGTGGCATTTTGTTGAGCTGGCTACCCCCACTTGGGATAGGTGTTCCACAGCAAGCACCTATTGTTCGTCGGAAGCCGTTTTTGCCCCAGGGGTCTCCGGGCTGTGTTCGTTGGGGTTGAACTCCTGCTAGCAAAACCGCCGGGTTGAGGGAAGGGTTCAGACTGTGCCTGGGCCCTGTGGTCTCTTCCAGGTCAGTGTATGGCATTTCCTTCCCCTTGCCCCAGGCACCTGGGAGCATGTCTGCACGTGGAGAAAGACTTTCCCGTGGGAAGCCGGTTTTTGTCAAACGGGTCCCAGTGCTCTGCTCCTCTCTTTTCACTCCTGCTGCCAGAAGCCCAGGGAGGATGGGAGGGCTTAGAACATGGCTGGGCACTGTGGTTTCTTCCAGAGAAGTGGAGGGCATTTGCTATACCTTGCCACAACCACTTGTGAGAGGGTCTGCACCTCAGGAAAACTGTTTCCGTGGGAAGCCGGCTTTTTGCAAAGGGGTCTCAGGGCCGTGGGCCTCGGCTGTCCCTCCGGCTCCCCAAAGCACAGGGACGAGGTGAGGGGCTTAGACCATGCCTGGGCAATGTTGTTTCTTACACCTGGGTGTGTGGCATTTTGTTGAGCTGGCTACCCCCACTTGGGATAGGTGTTCCACAGCAAGCACCTATTGTTCGTCGGAAGCCGTTTTTCCCCAGGGGTCTCCGGGCTGTGTTCGTTGGGGTTGAACTCCTGCTAGCAAAACCGCCGGGTTGAGGGAAGGGTTCAGACTGTGCCTGGGCCCTGTGGTCTCTTCCAGGTCAGTGTCTGGCATTTCCTTCCCCTTGCCACAGGCACCTGGGAGCATGTCTGCACGTGGAGAAAGACTTTCCCGTGGGAAGCCGGTTTTTGTCAAACGCGTCCCAGTGCTCTGCTCCTCTCTTTTCACTCCTGCTGCCAGAAGCCCAGGGAGGAGGGGAGGGCTTAGAACATGGCTGGGCACTGGGGTCTCTTCCAGAGAAGGGGATGACATTTGCTTTCCCTTGACACCACCCCTTGGGATAGGATCTGCACCTCAGGAAAGCTGTTTCCGTGGGAAACCGGCTTTCTCCCCAACGGACCTCAGGGCCGTGGGCCTCGGGGGTCCCTCCGGCTCACCAAAGCACAGGTATGAGGTGAGGGGATTACCATGCCTGGGCCATGTTGTTTTTTCCACCTGGGTGTGAGGCATTTTGTTGAGCTGGCTACCCCCACTTGGGATAGGTTTTCCACAGCAAGCGCCTATTGTTCGTCGGAAGCCGTTTTTGCCCCAGGGGTCTACGGGCTGTGTTCGTTGGGGTTGAACTCCTGCTAGCAAAACCGATGGGTTGAGGGAAGGGTTCAGACTGTGCCTGGGCCCTGTGGTCTCTTCCAGGTCAGTGTATGGCATTTCCTTCCCCTTGCCACAGGCACCTGGGAGCATGTCTGCACGTGGAGAAAGACTTTCCCGTGGGAATCCGGTTTTTGTCCAACGGGTCCCAGTGCTCTGCTCCTCTCTTTTCACTCCTGCTTCCAGAAGCCCAGGGAGGATGGGAGGGCTTAGAACATGGCTGGGCACTGTGGTTTCTTCCAGAGAAGTGGAGGGCATTTGCTTTACCTTGCCACAACCACTTGGGATAGGGTCTGCACCTCAGGAAAACTGTTTCCGTGGGAAGCCGGCTTTTTGCAAAGGGGTCTCAGGGCCGTGAGCCTCGGGGGTCCCTCCGGCTTCCCAAAGCACAGGGACGAGGTGAGGGGCTTAGACCATGCCTGGGCAATGTTGTTTCTTACACCTGGGTGTGTGGCATTTTGTTGAGCTGGCTACCCCCACTTGGGATAGGTGTTCCACAGCAAGCACCTATTGTTCGTCGGAAGCCGTTTTTGCCCCAGGGGTCTCCGGGCTGTGTTCGTTGGGGTTGAACTCCTGCTAGCAAAACCGCCGGGTTGAGGGAAGGGTTCAGACTGTGCCTGGGCCCTGTGGTCTCTTCCAGGTCAGTGTATGGCATTTCCTTCCCCTTGCCACAGGCACCTGGTTGCATGTCTGCTCGTGGAGAAAGACTTTCCCGTGGGAAGCCGGTGTTTGTCAAACGGGTCCCAGTGCTCTGCTCCTCTCTTTTCACTCCTGCTGCCAGAAGCCCAGGGAGGATGGGAGGGCTTAGAACATGGCTGGGCACTGTGGTTTCTTCCAGAGAAGTGGAGGGCATTTGCTTTACCTTGCCACAACCACTTGGGATAGGGTCTGCACCTCAGGAAAACTGTTTCCGTGGGAAGCCGGCTTTTTGCAAAGGGGTCTCAGGGCCGTGGGCCTCGGCTGTCCCTCCGGCTCCCCAAAGCACAGGGACGAGGTGAGGGGCTTAGACCATGCCTGGGCAATGTTGTTTCTTACACCTGGGTGTGTGGCATTTTGTTGAGCTGGCTACCCCCACTTGGGATAGGTGTTCCACAGCAAGCACCTATTGTTCTTCGGAAGCCGTTTTTCCCCAGGGGTCTCCGGGCTGTGTTCGTTGGGGTTGAACTCCTGCTAGCAAAACCGCCGGGTTGAGGGAAGGGTTCAGACTGTGCCTGGGCCCTGTGGTCTCTTCCAGGTCAGTGTATGGCATTTCCTTCCCCTTGCCACAGGCACCTGGGAGCATGTCTGCACTTGGAGAAAGACTTTCCCGTGGGAAGCCGGTTTTTGTCAAACGGGTCCCAGTGCTCTGCTCCTCTCTTTTCACTCCTGCTGCCAGAAGCCCAGGGAGGATGGGAGGGCTTAGAACATGGCTGGGCACTGTGGTTTCTTCCAGAGAAGTGGAGGGCATTTGCTTTACCTTGCCACAACCCCTTGGGATAGGGTCTGCACCTCAGGAAAACTGTTTCCGTGGGAAGCCGGCTTTTTGCAAAGGGGTCTCAGGGCCGTGGGCCTCGGCTGTCCCTCCGGCTCCCCAAAGCACAGGGACGAGGTGAGGGGCTTAGACCATGCCTGGGCAATGTTGTTTCTTACACCTGGGTGTGTGGCATTTTGTTGAGCTGGCTACCCCCACTTGGGATAGGTGTTCCACAGCAAGCACCTATTGTTCGTCGGAAGCCGTTTTTCCCCAGGGGTCTCCGGGCTGTGTTCGTTGGGGTTGAACTCCTGCTAGCAAAACCGCCGGGTTGAGGGAAGGGTTCAGACTGTGCCTGGGCCCTGTGGTCTCTTCCAGGTCAGTGTCTGGCATTTCCTTCCCCTTGCCACAGGCACCTCGGAGCATGTCTGCACGTGGAGAAAGACTTTCCCGTGGGAAGCCGGTTTTTGTCAAACGCGTCCCAGTGCTCTGCTCCTCTCTTTTCACTCCTGCTGCCAGAAGCCCAGGGAGGAGGGGAGGGCTTAGAACATGGCTGGGCACTGGGGTCTCTTCCAGAGAAGGGGATGACATTTGCTTTCCCTTGCCACCACCCCTTGGGATAGGGCCTGCACCTCCGGAAAGCTGTTTCCGTGGGAAACCGGCTTTCTCCCCAACGAACCTCAGGGCCGTGGGCCTCGGGGGTCCCTCCGCCTCCCCAAAGCACAGGTATGAGGTGAGGGGATTAGACCATGCCTGGGCCATGTTGTTTTTTCCACCTGGGTGTGAGGCATTTTGTTGAGCTGGCTACCCCCACTTGGGATAGGTTTTCCACAGCAAGCGCCTATTGTTCGTCGGAAGCCGTTTTTGCCCCAGGGGTCTACGGGCTGTGTTCGTTGGGGTTGAACTCCTGCTAGCAAAACCGATGGGTTGAGGGAAGGGTTCAGACTGTGCCTGGGCCCTGTGGTCTCTTCCAGGTCAGTGTATGGCATTTCCTTCCCCTTGCCACAGGGACCTGGGAGCATGTCTGCACGTGGAGAAAGACTTTCCCGTGGGAAGCCGGTTTTTGTCAAACGGGTCCCAGTGCTCTGCTCCTCTCTTTTCACTCCTGCTGCCAGAAGCCCAGGGAGGATGGGAGGGCTTAGAACATGGCTGGGCACTGTGGTTTCTTCCAGAGAAGTGGAGGGCATTTGCTATACCTTGCCACAACCACTTGGGAGAGGGTCTGCACCTCAGGAAAACTGTTTCCGTGGGAAGCCGGCTTTTTGCAAAGGGGTCTCAGGGCCGTGAGCCTCGGGTGTCCCTCCGGCTCCCCAAAGCACAGGGACGAGGTGAGGGGCTTAGACCATGCCTGGGCAATGTTGTTTCTTACACCTGGGTGTGTGGCATTTTGTTGAGCTGGCTACCCCCACTTGGGATAGGTGTTCCACAGCAAGCACCTATTGTTCGTCGGAAGCCGTTTTTGCCCCAGGGGTCTCCGGGCTGTGTTCGTTGGGGTTGAACTCCTGCTAGCAAAACCGCCGGGTTGAGGGAAGGGTTCAGACTGTGCCTGGGCCCTGTGGTCTCTTCCAGGTCAGTGTATGGCATTTCCTTCCCCTTGCCACAGGCACCTGGGAGCATGTCTGCACGTGGAGAAAGACTTTCCCGTAGGAAGCCGGGTTTTGTCAAACGGGTCCCAGTGCTCTGCTCCTCTCTTTTCACTCCTGCTGCCAGAAGCCCAGGGAGGATGGGAGGGCTTAGAACATGGCTGGGCACTGTGGTTTCTTCCAGAGAAGTGGAGGGCATTTGCTTTACCTTGCCACAACCACTTGGGATAGGGTCTGCACCTCAGGAAAACTGTTTCCGTGGGAAGCCGGCTTTTTGCAAACGGGTCTCAGGGCCGTGGGCATTGGCTGTCCCTCCGGCTCCCCAAAGCACAGGGACGAGGTGAGGGGCTTAGACCATGGCTGGGCAATGTTGTTTCTTACACCTGGGTGTGTGGCATTTTGTTGAGCTGGCTACCCCCACTTGGGATAGGTGTTCCACAGCAAGCACCTATTGTTCGTGGGAAGCCGTTTTTGCCCCAGGGGTCTCCGGGCTGTGTTCGTTGGGGTTGAACTCCTGCTAGCAAAACCGCCGGGTTGAGGGAAGGGTTCAGACTGTGCCTGGGCCCTGTGATCTCTTCCAGGTCAGTGTATGGCATTTCCTTCCCCTTGCCACAGGCACCTGGGAGCATGTCTGCACGTGGAGAAAGACTTTCCCGTGGGAAGCCGGTTTTTGTCAAACGGGTCCCAGTGCTCTGCTCCTCTCTTTTCACTCCTGCTGCCAGAAGCCCAGGGAGGATGGGAGGGCTTAGAACATGGCTGGGCACTGTGGTTTCTTGCAGAGAAGTGGAGGGCATTTACTTTACCTTGCCAAAACCGCTTGGGAGAGGGTCTGCTTCTCAGGAAAACTGTTTCCGTGGGAAGTCGGCTTTTTGCAAAGGGGTCTCAGGGCCGTGAGCCTCGGGTGTCCCTCCGGCTCCCCAAAGCACAGGGACGAGGTGAGGGGATTAGACCATGCCTGGGCAATGTTGTTTCTTACACCTGGGTGTGTGGCATTTTGTTGAGCTGGCTACCCCCACTTGGGATAGGTGTTCCACAGCAAGCACCTATTGTTTGTCGGAAGCCGTTTTTGCCCCAGGGGTCTCCGGGCTGTGTTCGTTGGGGTTGAACTCCTGCTAGCAAAACCGCCGGGTTGAGGGAAGGGTTCAGACTGTGCCTGGGCCCTGTGGTCTCTTCCAGGTCAGTGTATGGCATTTCCTTCCCCTTGCCACAGGCACCTGGGAGCATGTCTGCACGTGGAGAAAGACTTTCCCGTGGGAAGCCGGTTTTTGTCAAACGGGTCCCAGTGCTCTGCTCCTCTCTTTTCACTCCTGCTGCCAGAAGCCCAGGGAGCATGGGAGGGCTTAGAACATGGCTGGGCACTGTGGTTTCTTCCAGAGAAGTGGAGGCCATTTGCTTTACCTTGCCACAACCACTTGGGAGAGGGTCTGCACCTCAGGAAAACTGTTTCCGTGGGAAGCCAGCTTTTTGCAAACGGGTCTCAGGGCCGTGAGCCTCGGGTGTCCCTCCGGCTCCCCAAAGCACAGGGACGACGTGAGGGGCTTAGACCATACCTGGGCAATGTTGATTCTTACACCGGGGTGTGTGGCATTTTGTTGAGCTGGCTACCCCCACTTGGGATAGGTGTTCCACAGCAAGCACCTATTGTTCGTCGGAAGCCGTTTTTGCCCCAGGGGTCTCCGGGCTGTGTTCGTTGGGGTTGAACTCCTGCTAGCAAAACCGCCGGGGTGAGGGAAGGGTTCAGACTGTGCCTGGGCCCTGTGGTCTCTTCCAGGTCAGTGTCTGGCATTTCCTTCCCCTTGCCACAGGCACCTGGGAGCATGTCTGCACGTGGAGAAAGACTTTCCCGTGGGAAGCCGGTTTTTGTCAAACGGGTCCCAGTGCTCTGCTCCTCTCTTTTCACTCCTGCTGCCAGAAGCCCAGGGAGGATGGGAGGGCTTAGAACATGGCTGGGCACTGTGGTTTCTTCCAGAGAAGTGGAGGGCATTTGCTTTACCTTGCCACAACCACTTGGGATAGGGTCTGCACCTCAGGAAAACTGTTTCCGTGGGAAGCCGGCTTTTTGCAAACGGGTCTCAGGGCCGTGGGCCTCGGCTGTCCCTCCGGCTCCCCAAAGCACAGGGACGAGGTGAGGGGCTTAGACCATGCCTGGGCAATGTTGTTTCTTACACCTGGGTGTGTGGCATTTTGTTGAGCTGGCTACCCCCACTTGGGATAGGTGTTCCACAGCAAGCACCTATTGTCCGTCGGAAGCCGTTTTTGCCCCAGGGGTCTCCGGGCTGTGTTCGTTGGGGTTGAACTCCTGCTAGCAAAACCGCCGGGTTGAGGGAAGGGTTCAGACTCTGCCTGGGCCCTGTGGTCTCTTCCAGGTCAGTGTATGGCATTTCCTTCCCCTTGCCACAGGCACCTGGGAGCATGTCTGCACGTGGAGAAAGACTTTCCCGTGGGAAGCCGGTTTTTGTCAAACGGGTCCCAGTGCTCTGCTCCTCTCTTTTCACTCCTGCTGCCAGAAGCCCAGGGAGGATGGGAGGGCTTAGAACATGGCTGGGCACTGTGGTTTCTCTCAGAGAAGTGGAGGGCATTTGCTTTACCTTGCCACAACCACTTGGGAGAGGGTCTGCACCTCAGGAAAACTGTTTCCGTGGGAAGCCGGATTTTTGCAAACGGGTCTCAGGGCCGTGAGCCTCGGGTGTCCCTCCGGCTCCCCAAAGCACAGGGACGACGTGAGGGGCTTAGACCATGCCTGGGCAATGTTGTTTCTTACACCTGGGTGTGTGGCATTTTGTTGAGCTGGCTACCCCCACTTGGGATAGGTGTTCCACAGCAAGCACCTATTGTTCGTCGGAAGCCGTTTTTGCCCCAGGGGTCTCCGGGCTGTGTTCGTTGGGGTTGAACTCCTGCTAGCAAAACCGCCGGGGTGAGGGAAGGGTTCAGACTGTGCCTGGGCCCTGTGGTCTCTTCCAGGTCAGTGTCTGGCATTTCCTTCCCCTTGCCACAGGCACCTGGGAGCATGTCTGCACGTGGAGAAAGACTTTCCCGTGGGAAGCCGGTTATTGTCAAACGGGTCCCAGTGCTCTGCTCCTCTCTTTTCACTCCTGCTACCAGAAGCCCAGGGAGGATGGGAGGGCTTAGAACATGGCTGGGCACTGTGGTTTCTTCCAGAGAAGTGGAGGGCATTTGCTTTACCTTGCCACAACCACTTGGGATAGGGTCTGCACCTCAGGAAAACTGTTTCCGTGGGAAGCCGGCTTTTTGCAAAGGGGTCTCAGGGCCGTGGGCCTCGGCTGTCCCTCCGGCTCCCCAAAGCACAGGGACGAGGTGAGGGGCTTAGACCATGGCTGGGCAATGTTGTTTCTTCCACCTGGGTGTGTGGCATTTTGTTGAGCTGGCTACCCCCACTTGGGATAGGTGTTCCACAGCAAGCACCTATTGTTCGTCGGAAGCCGTTTTTCCCCAGGGGTCTCCGGGCTGTGTTCGTTGGGGTTGAACTCCTGCTAGCAAAACCGCCGGGTTGAGGGAAGGGTTCAGACTGTGCCTGGGCCCTGTGGTCTCTTCCAGGTCAGTGTATGGCATTTCCTTCCCCTTGCCACAGGCACCTGGGAGCATGTCTGCACGTGGAGAAAGACTTTCCCGTGGGAAGCCGGTTTTTGTCAAACGGGTCCCAGTGCTCTGCTCCTCTCTTTTCACTCCTGCTGCCAGAATCCCAGGGAGGATGGGAGGGCTTAGAACATGGCTGGGCACTGTGGTTTCTTCCAGAGAAGTGGAGGGCATTTGCTTTACCTTGCCACAACCACTTGGGATAGGGTCTGCACCTCAGGAAAACTGTTTCCGTGGGAAGCCGGCTTTTTGCAAAGGGGTCTCAGGGCCGTGGGCCTCGGCTGTCCCTCCGGCTCCCCAAAGCACAGGGACGAGGTGAGGGGCTTAGACCATGGCTGGGCAATGTTGTTTCTTACACCTGGGTGTGTGGCATTTTGTTGAGCTGGCTACCCCCACTTGGGATAGGTGTTCCACAGCAAGCACCTATTGTTCGTCGGAAGCCGTTTTTGCCCCAGGGGTCTCCGGGCTGTGTTCGTTGGGGTTGAACTCCTGCTAGCAAAACCGCCGGGTTGAGGGAAGGGTTCAGACTGTGCCTGGGCCCTGTGGTCTCTTCCAGGTCAGTGTATGGCATTTCCTTCCCCTTGCCACAGGGACCTGGGAGCATGTCTGCACGTGGAGAAAGACTTTCCCGTGGGAAGCCGGTTTTTGTCAAACGGGTCCCAGTGCTCTGCTCCTCTCTTTTCACTCCTGCTGCCAGAAGCCCAGGGAGGATGGGAGGGCTTAGAACATGGCTGGGCACTGTGGTTTCTTCCAGAGAAGTGGAGGGCATTTGCTTTACCTTGCCACAACCACTTGGGAGAGGGTCTGCACCTCAGGAAAACTCTGTCCGTGGGAAGCCGGCTTTTTGCAAAGGGGTCTCAGGGCCATGGGCCTCGGCTGTCCCTCCGGCTCCCCAAAGCACAGGGACGAGGTGAGGGGCTTAGACCATGCCTGGGCAATGTTGTTTCTTACACCTGGGTGTGTGGCATTTTGTTGAGCTGGCTACCCCCACTTGGGATAGGTGTTCCACAGCAAGCACCTATTGTTCGTCGGAAGCCGTTTTTGCCCCAGGGGTCTCCGGGCTGTGTTCGTTGGGGTTGAACTCCTGCTAGCAAAACCGCCGGGTTGAGGGAAGGGTTCAGACTGTGCCTGGGCCCTGTGGTCTCTTCCAGGTCAGTGTATGGCATTTCCTTCCCCTTGCCACAGGCACCTGGGAGCATGTCTACACGTGGAGAAAGACTTTCCCGTGGGAAGCCGGTTTTTGTCAAACGGGTCCCAGTGCTCTGCTCCTCTCTTTTCACTCCTGCTGCCAGAAGCCCAGGGAGGATGGGAGGGCTTAGAACATGGCTGGGCACTGTGGTTTCTTCCAGAGAAGTGGAGGCCATTTGCTTTACCTTGCCACAACCACTTGGGAGAGGGTCTGCACCTCAGGAAAACTGTTTCCGTGGGAAGCCGGCTTTTTGCAAAGGGGTCTCAGGGCCGTGGGCCTCGGCTGTCCCTCCGGCTCCCCAAAGCACAGGGACGAGGTGAGGGGCTTAGACCATGGCTGGGCAATGTTGTTTCTTACACCTGGGTGAGTGGCATTTTGTTGAGCTGGCTACCCCCACTTGGGATAGGTGTTCCACAGCAAGCACCTATTGTTCGTCGGAAGCCGTTTTTGCCCCAGGGGTCTCCGGGCTGTGTTCGTTGGGGTTGAACTCCTGCTAGCAAAACCGCCGGGTTGAGGGAAGGGTTCAGACTGTGCCTGGGCCCTGTGGTCTCTTCCAGGTCAGTGTATGGCATTTCCTTCCCCTTGCCACAGGCACCTGGGAGCATGTCTGCACGTGGAGAAAGACTTTCCCGTGGGAAGCCGGTTTTTGTCAAACGGGTCCCAGTGCTCTGCTCCTCTCTTTTCACTCCTGCTGCCAGAAGCCCAGGGAGGATGGGGGGGCTTAGAACATGGCTGGGCACTGTGGTTTCTTCCAGAGAAGTGGAGGGCATTTGCTTTACCTTGCCACAACCACTTGGGAGAGGGTCTGCACCTCAGGAAAACTGTTTCCGTGGGAAGCCGGCTTTTTGCAAAGGGGTCTCAGGGCCGTGAGCCTCGGGTGTCCCTCCGGCTCCCGAAAGCACAGGGACGAGGTGAGGGGCTTAGACCATGCCTGGGCAATGTTGTTTCTTACAGCTGGGTGTGTGGCATTTTGTTGAGCTGGCTACCCCCACTTGGGATAGGTGTTCAACAGCAAGCACCTATTGTTCGTCGGAAGCCGTTTTTGCCCCAGGGGTCTCCGGTCTGTGTTCGTTGGGGTTGAACTCCTGCTAGCAAAACCGCCGGGTTGAGGGAAGGGTTCAGACTGTGCCTGGGCCCTGTGGTCTCTTCCAGGTCAGTGTATGGCATTTCCTTCCCCTTGACACAGGCACCTGGGAGCATGTGTACACGTGGACAAAGACTTTCCCGTGGGAAGCCGGTTTATGTCAAACGGGTCCCAGTGCTCTGCTCCTCTCTTTTCACTCCTGCTGCCAGAAGCCCAGGGAGGATGGGAGGGCTTAGAACATGGCTGGGCACTTGGTTTCTTCCAGAGAAGGGGAGGCCATTTGCTTTACCTTGCCACAACCACTTGGGAGAGGGTCTGCACCTCAGGAAAACTCTGTCCGTGGGAAGCCGGCTTTTTGCAAAGGGGTCTCAGGGCCGTGAGCCTCGGGTGTCCCTCCGGCTCCCCAAAGCACAGGGACGAGGTGAGGGGCTTAGACCATGCCTGGGCAATGTTGTTTCTTACACCTGGGTGTGTGGCATTTTGTTGAGCTGGCTACCCCCACTTGGGATAGGTGTTCCACAGCAAGCACCTATTGTTCGTCGGAAGCCGTTTTTGCCCCAGGGGTCTCCGGGCTGTGTTCGTTGGGGTTGAACTCCTGCTAGCAAAACCGCCGGGTTGAGGGAAGGGTTCAGACTGTGCCTGGGCCCTGTGGTCTCTTCCAGGTCAGTGTATGGCATTTCCTTCCCCTTGCCCCAGGCACCTGGGAGCATGTCTGCACGTGGAGAAAGACTTTCCCGTGGGAAGCCGGTTTTTGTCAAACGGGTCCCAGTGCTCTGCTCCTCTCTTTTCACTCCTGCTGCCAGAAGCCCAGGGAGGATGGGAGGGCTTAGAACATGGCTGGGCACTGTGGTTTCTTCCAGAGAAGGGGAGGCCATTTGCTTTACCTTGCCACAACCACTTGGGAGAGGGTCTGCACCTCAGGAAAACTGTTTCCGTGGGAAGCCGGCTTTTTGCAAACGGGTCTCAGGGCCGTGAGCCTCGGGTGTCCCTCCGGCTCCCCAAAGCACAGGGACGACGTGAGGGGCTTAGACCATGCCTGGGCAATGTTGATTCTTACACCGGGGTGTGTGGCATTTTGTTGAGCTGGCTACCCCCACTTGGGATAGGTGTTCCACAGCAAGCACCTATTGTTCGTCGGAAGCCGTTTTTGCCCCAGGGGTCTCCGGGCTGTGTTCGTTGGGGTTGAACTCCTGCTAGCAAAACCGCCGGGGTGAGGGAAGGGTTCAGACTGTGCCTGGGCCCTGTGGTCTCTTCCAGGTCAGTGTCTGGCATTTCCTTCCCCTTGCCACAGGCACCTGGGAGCATGTCTGCACGTGGAGAAACACTTTCCCGTGGGAAGCCGGTTTTTGTCAAACGGGTCCCAGTGCTCTGCTCCTCTCTTTTCACTCCTGCTGCCAGAAGCCCAGGGAGGATGGGAGGGCTTAGAACATGGCTGGGCACTGTGGTTTCTTCCAGAGAAGTGGAGGGCATTTGCTTTACCTTGCCACAACCACTTGGGATAGGGTCTGCACCTCAGGAAAACTGTTTCCGTGGGAAGCCGGCTTTTTGCAAACGGGTCTCAGGGCCGTGGGCCTCGGCTGTCCCTCCGGCTCCCCAAAGCACAGGGACGAGGTGAGGGGCTTAGACCATGCCTGGGCAATGTTGTTTCTTACACCTGGGTGTGTGGCATTTTGTTGAGCTGGCTACCCCCACTTGGGATAGGTGTTCCACAGCAAGCACCTATTGTTCGTCGGAAGCCGTTTTTGCCCCAGGGGTCTCCGGGCTGTGTTCGTTGGGGTTGAACTCCTGCTAGCAAAACCGCCGGGTTGAGGGAAGGGTTCAGACTGTGCCTGGGCCCTGTGGTCTCTTCCAGGTCAGTGTATGGCATTTCCTTCCCCTTGCCACAGGCACCTGGGAGCATGTCTGCACGTGGAGAAAGACTTTCCCGTGGGAAGCCGGTTTTTGTCAAACGGGTCCCAGTGCTCTGCTCCTCCCTTTTCACTCCTGCTGCCAGAAGCCCAGGGAGGATGGGAGGGCTTAGAACATGGCTGGGCACTGTGGTTTCTCTCAGAGAAGTGGAGGGCATTTGCTTTACCTTGCCACAACCACTTGGGAGAGGGTCTGCACCTCAGGAAAACTGTTTCCGTGGGAAGCCGGCTTTTTGCAAACGGGTCTCAGGGCCGTGAGCCTCGGGTGTCCCTCCGGCTCCCCAAAGCACAGGGACGAGGTGAGGGGCTTAGACCATGCCTGGGCAATGTTGTTTCTTACACCTGGGTGTGTGGCATTTTGTTGAGCTGGCTACCCCCACTTGGGATAGGTGTTCCACAGCAAGCACCTATTGTTCGTCGGAAGCCGTTTTTGCCCCACGGGTCTCCGGGCTGTGTTCGTTGGGGTTGAACTCCTGCTAGCAAAACCGCCGGGGTGAGGGAAGGGTTCAGACTGTGCCTGGGCCCTGTGGTCTCTTCCAGGTCAGTGTCTGGCATTTCCTTCCCCTTGCCACAGGCACCTCGGAGCATGTCTGCACGTGGAGAAAGACTTTCCCGTGGGAAGCCGGTTTTTGTCAAATGCGTCCCAGTGCTCTGCTCCTCTCTTTTCACTCCTGCTGCCAGAAGCCCAGGGAGGAGGGGAGGGCTTAGAACATGGCTGGGCACTGGGGTCTCTTCCAGAGAAGGGGATGACATTTGCTTTCCCTTGACACCACCCCTTGGGATAGGGTCTGCACCTCAGGAAAGCTGTTTCCGTGGGAAACCGGCTTTCTCCCCAACGGACCTCAGGGCCGTGGGCCTCGGGGGTCCCTCCGGCTCCCCAAAGCACAGGTATGAGGTGAGGGGATTACCATGCCTGGGCCATGTTGTTTTTTCCACCTGGGTGTGAGGCATTTTGTTGAGCTGGCTACCCCCACTTGGGATAGGTTTTCCACAGCAAGCGCCTATTGTTCGTCGGAAGCCGTTTTTGACCCAGGGGTCTACGGGCTGTGTTCGTTGGGGTTGAACTCCTGCTAGCAAAACCGATGGGTTGAGGGAAGGGTTCAGACTGTGCCTGGGCCTTGTGGTCTCTTCCAGGTCAGTGTATGGCATTTCCTTCCCCTTGCCACAGGCACCTGGGAGCATGTCTGCACGTGGAGAAAGACTTTCCCGTGGGAAGCCGGTTTTTGTCCAACGGGTCCCAGTGCTCTGCTCCTCTCTTTTCACTCCTGCTTCCAGAAGCCCAGGGAGGATGGGAGGGCTTAGAACATGGCTGGGCACTGTGGTTTCTTCCAGAGAAGTGGAGGGCATTTGCTTTACCTTGCCACAACCACTTGGGATAGGGTCTGCACCTCAGGAAAACTGTTTCCGTGGGAAGCCGGCTTTTTGCAAAGGGGTCTCAGGGCCGTGAGCCTCGGGGGTCCCTCCGGCTTCCCAAAGCACAGGGACGAGGTGAGGGGCTTAGACCATGCCTGGGCAATGTTGTTTCTTACACCTGGGTGTGTGGCATTTTGTTGAGCTGGCTACCCCCACTTGGGATAGGTGTTCCACAGCAAGCACCTATTGTTCGTCGGAAGCCGTTTTTGCCCCAGGGGTCTCCGGGCTGTGTTCGTGTGGGTTGAACTCCTGCTAGCAAAACCGCCGGGTTGAGGGAAGGGTTCAGACTGTGCCTGGGCCCTGTGGTCTCTTCCAGGTCAGTGTATGGCATTTCCTTCCCCTTGCCACAGGCACCTGGGAGCATGTCTGCACGTGGAGAAAGACTTTCCCGTGGGAAGCCGGTTTTTGTCAAACGGGTCCCAGTGCTCTGCTCCTCTCTTTTCACTCCTGCTGCCAGAAGCCCAGGGAGGATGGGAGGGCTTAGAACATGGCTGGGCACTGTGGTTTCTTCCAGAGAAGTGGAGGGCATTTGCTATACCTTGCCACAACCACTTGTGAGAGGGTCTGCACCTCAGGAAAACTGTTTCCGTGGGAAGCCGGCTTTTTGCAAAGGGGTCTCAGGGCCGTGGGCCTCGGCTGTCCGTCCGGCTCCCGAAAGCACAGGGACGAGGTGAGGGGCTTATACCATGGCTGGGCAATGTTGTTTCTTACACCTGGGTGTGTGGCATTTTGTTGAGCTGGCTACCCCCATTTGGGATAGGTGTTCCACAGCAAGCACCTATTGTTCGTCGGAAGCCGTTTTTGCCCCAGGGGTCTCCGGGCTGTGTTCGTTGGGGTTGAACTCCTGCTAGCAAAACCGCCGGGTTGAGGGAAGGGTTCAGACTGTGCCTGGGCCCTGTGGTCTCTTCCAGGTCAGTGTATGGCATTTCCTTCCCCTTGCCACAGGCACCTGGGAGCATGTCTGCTCGTGGAGAAAGACTTTCCCGTGGGAAGCCGGTTTTTGTCAAACGGGTCCCAGTGCTCTGCTCCTCTCTTTTCACTCCTGCTGCCAGAAGCCCAGGGAGGATGGGAGGGCTTAGAACATGGCTGGGCACTGTGGTTTCTTCCAGAGAAGTGGAGGGCATTTGCTTTACCTTGCCACAAACACTTGGGATAGGGTCTGCACCTCAGGAAAACTGTTTCCGTGGGAAGCCGGCTTTTTGCAAAGGGGTCTCAGGGCCGTGGGCCTCGGCTGTCCCTCCGGCTCCCCAAAGCACAGGGACGAGGTGAGGGGCTTAGACCATGCCTGGGCAATGTTGTTTCTTACACCTGGGTGTGTGGCATTTTGTTGAGCTGGCTACCCCCACTTGGGATAGGTGTTCCACAGCAAGCACCTATTGTTCTTCGGAAGCCGTTTTTCCCCAGGGGTCTCCGGGCTGTGTTCGTTGGGGTTGAACTCCTGCTAGCAAAACCGCCGGGTTGAGGGAAGGGTTCAGACTGTGCCTGGGCCCTGTGGTCTCTTCCAGGTCAGTGTATGGCATTTCCTTCCCCTTGACACAGGCACCTGGGAGCATGTGTACACGTGGACAAAGACTTTCCCGTGGGAAGCCGGTTTATGTCAAACGGGTCCCAGTGCTCTGCTCCTCTCTTTTCACTCCTGCTGCCAGAAGCCCAGGGAGGATGGGAGGGCTTAGAACATGGCTGGGCACTTGGTTTCTTCCAGAGAAGGGGAGGCCATTTGCTTTACCTTGCCACAACCACTTGGGAGAGGGTCTGCACCTCAGGAAAACTCTGTCCGTGGGAAGCCGGCTTTTTGCAAAGGGGTCTCAGGGCCGTGAGCCTCGGGTGTCCCTCCGGCTCCCCAAAGCACAGGGACGAGGTGAGGGGCTTAGACCATGCCTGGGCAATGTTGTTTCTTACACCTGGGTGTGTGGCATTTTGTTGAGCTGGCTACCCCCACTTGGGATAGGTGTTCCACAGCAAGCACCTATTGTTCGTCGGAAGCCGTTTTTGCCCCAGGGGTCTCCGGGCTGTGTTCGTTGGGGTTGAACTCCTGCTAGCAAAACCGCCGGGTTGAGGGAAGGGTTCAGACTGTGCCTGGGCCCTGTGGTCTCTTCCAGGTCAGTGTATGGCATTTCCTTCCCCTTGCCCCAGGCACCTGGGAGCATGTCTGCATGTGGAGAAAGACTTTCCCGTGGGAAGCCGGTTTTTGTCAAACGGGTCCCAGTGCTCTGCTCCTCTCTTTTCACTCCTGCTGCCAGAAGCCCAGGGAGGATGGGAGGGCTTAGAACATGGCTGGGCACTGTGGTTTCTTCCAGAGAAGGGGAGGCCATTTGCTTTACCTTGCCACAACCACTTGGGAGAGGGTCTGCACCTCAGGAAAACTGTTTCCGTGGGAAGCCGGCTTTTTGCAAACGGGTCTCAGGGCCGTGAGCCTCGGGTGTCCCTCCGGCTCCCCAAAGCACAGGGACGACGTGAGGGGCTTAGACCATGCCTGGGCAATGTTGATTCTTACACCGGGGTGTGTGGCATTTTGTTGAGCTGGCTACCCCCACTTGGGATAGGTGTTCCACAGCAAGCACCTATTGTTCGTCGGAAGCCGTTTTTGCCCCAGGGGTCTCCGGGCTGTGTTCGTTGGGGTTGAACTCCTGCTAGCAAAACCGCCGGGGTGAGGGAAGGGTTCAGACTGTGCCTGGGCCCTGTGGTCTCTTCCAGGTCAGTGTCTGGCATTTCCTTCCCCTTGCCACAGGCACCTGGGAGCATGTCTGCACGTGGAGAAACACTTTCCCGTGGGAAGCCGGTTTTTGTCAAACGGGTCCCAGTGCTCTGCTCCTCTCTTTTCACTCCTGCTGCCAGAAGCCCAGGGAGGATGGGAGGGCTTAGAACATGGCTGGGCACTGTGGTTTCTTCCAGAGAAGTGGAGGGCATTTGCTTTACCTTGCCACAACCACTTGGGATAGGGTCTGCACCTCAGGAAAACTGTTTCCGTGGGAAGCCGGCTTTTTGCAAACGGGTCTCAGGGCCGTGGGCCTCGGCGGTCCCTCCGGCTCCCCAAAGCACAGGGACGAGGTGAGGGGCTTAGACCATGCCTGGGCAATGTTGTTTCTTACACCTGGGTGTGTGGCATTTTGTTGAGCTGGCTACCCCCACTTGGGATAGGTGTTCCACAGCAAGCACCTATTGTTCGTCGGAAGCCGTTTTTGCCCCAGGGGTCTCCGGGCTGTGTTCGTTGGGGTTGAACTCCTGCTAGCAAAACCGCCGGGTTGAGGGAAGGGTTCAGACTGTGCCTGGGCCCTGTGGTCTCTTCCAGGTCAGTGTATGGCATTTCCTTCCCCTTGCCACAGGCACCTGGGAGCATGTCTGCACGTGGAGAAAGACTTTCCCGTGGGAAGCCGGTTTTTGTCAAACGGGTCCCAGTGCTCTGCTCCTCCCTTTTCACTCCTGCTGCCAGAAGCCCAGGGAGGATGGGAGGGCTTAGAACATGGCTGGGCACTGTGGTTTCTCTCAGAGAAGTGGAGGGCATTTGCTTTACCTTGCCACAACCACTTGGGAGAGGGTCTGCACCTCAGGAAAACTGTTTCCGTGGGAAGCCGGCTTTTTGCAAACGGGTCTCAGGGCCGTGAGCCTCGGGTGTCCCTCCGGCTCCCCAAAGCACAGGGACGAGGTGAGGGGCTTAGACCATGCCTGGGCAATGTTGTTTCTTACACCTGGGTGTGTGGCATTTTGTTGAGCTGGCTACCCCCACTTGGGATAGGTGTTCCACAGCAAGCACCTATTGTTCGTCGGAAGCCGTTTTTGCCCCACGGGTCTCCGGGCTGTGTTCGTTGGGGTTGAACTCCTGCTAGCAAAACCGCCGGGGTGAGGGAAGGGTTCAGACTGTGCCTGGGCCCTGTGGTCTCTTCCAGGTCAGTGTCTGGCATTTCCTTCCCCTTGCCACAGGCACCTCGGAGCATGTCTGCACGTGGAGAAAGACTTTCCCGTGGGAAGCCGGTTTTTGTCAAATGCGTCCCAGTGCTCTGCTCCTCTCTTTTCACTCCTGCTGCCAGAAGCCCAGGGAGGAGGGGAGGGCTTAGAACATGGCTGGGCACTGGGGTCTCTTCCAGAGAAGGGGATGACATTTGCTTTCCCTTGACACCACCCCTTGGGATAGGGTCTGCACCTCAGGAAAGCTGTTTCCGTGGGAAACCGGCTTTCTCCCCAACGGACCTCAGGGCCGTGGGCCTCGGGGGTCCCTCCGGCTCCCCAAAGCACAGGTATGAGGTGAGGGGATTACCATGCCTGGGCCATGTTGTTTTTTCCACCTGGGTGTGAGGCATTTTGTTGAGCTGGCTACCCCCACTTGGGATAGGTTTTCCACAGCAAGCGCCTATTGTTCGTCGGAAGCCGTTTTTGACCCAGGGGTCTACGGGCTGTGTTCGTTGGGGTTGAACTCCTGCTAGCAAAACCGATGGGTTGAGGGAAGGGTTCAGACTGTGCCTGGGCCTTGTGGTCTCTTCCAGGTCAGTGTATGGCATTTCCTTCCCCTTGCCACAGGCACCTGGGAGCATGTCTGCACGTGGAGAAAGACTTTCCCGTGGGAAGCCGGTTTTTGTCCAATGGGTCCCAGTGCTCTGCTCCTCTCTTTTCACTCCTGCTTCCAGAAGCCCAGGGAGGATGGGAGGGCTTAGAACATGGCTGGGCACTGTGGTTTCTTCCAGAGAAGTGGAGGGCATTTGCTTTACCTTGCCACAACCACTTGGGATAGGGTCTGCACCTCAGGAAAACTGTTTCCGTGGGAAGCCGGCTTTTTGCAAAGGGGTCTCAGGGCCGTGAGCCTCGGGGGTCCCTCCGGCTTCCCAAAGCACAGGGACGAGGTGAGGGGCTTAGACCATGCCTGGGCAATGTTGTTTCTTACACCTGGGTGTGTGGCATTTTGTTGAGCTGGCTACCCCCACTTGGGATAGGGGTTCCACAGCAAGCACCTATTGTTCGTCGGAAGCCGTTTTTGCCCCAGGGGTCTCCGGGCTGTGTTCGTTGGGGTTGAACTCCTGCTAGCAAAACCGCCGGGTTGAGGGAAGGGTTCAGACTGTGCCTGGGCCCTGTGGTCTCTTCCAGGTCAGTGTATGGCATTTCCTTCCCCTTGCCACAGGCACCTGGGAGCATGTCTGCACGTGGAGAAAGACTTTCCCGTGGGAAGCCGGTTTTTGTCCAACGGGTCCCAGTGCTCTGCTCCTCTCTTTTCACTCCTGCTTCCAGAAGCCCAGGGAGGATGGGAGGGCTTAGAACATGGCTGGGCACTGTGGTTTCTTCCAGAGAAGTGGAGGGCATTTGCTATACCTTGCCACAACCACTTGTGAGAGGGTCTGCACCTCAGGAAAACTGTTTCCGTGGGAAGCCGGCTTTTTGCAAAGGGGTCTCAGGGCCGTGGGCCTCGGCTGTCCGTCCGGCTCCCGAAAGCACAGGGACGAGGTGAGGGGCTTATACCATGGCTGGGCAATGTTGTTTCTTACACCTGGGTGTGTGGCATTTTGTTGAGCTGGCTACCCCCATTTGGGATAGGTGTTCCACAGCAAGCACCTATTGTTCGTCGGAAGCCGTTTTTGCCCCAGGGGTCTCCGGGCTGTGTTCGTTGGGGTTGAACTCCTGCTAGCAAAACCGCCGGGTTGAGGGAAGGGTTCAGACTGTGCCTGGGCCCTGTGGTCTCTTCCAGGTCAGTGTATGGCATTTCCTTCCCCTTGCCACAGGCACCTGGGAGCATGTCTGCTCGTGGAGAAAGACTTTCCCGTGGGAAGCCGGTTTTTGTCAAACGGGTCCCAGTGCTCTGCTCCTCTCTTTTCACTCCTGCTGCCAGAAGCCCAGGGAGGAGGGGAGGGCTTAGAACATGGCTGGGCACTGTGGTTTCTTCCAGAGAAGTGGAGGGCATTTGCTTTACCTTGCCACAAACACTTGGGATAGGGTCTGCACCTCAGGAAAACTGTTTCCGTGGGAAGCCGGCTTTTTGCAAAGGGGTCTCAGGGCCGTGGGCCTCGGCTGTCCCTCCGGCTCCCCAAAGCACAGGGACGAGGTGAGGGGCTTAGACCATGCCTGGGCAATGTTGTTTCTTACACCTGGGTGTGTGGCATTTTGTTGAGCTGGCTACCCCCACTTGGGATAGGTGTTCCACAGCAAGCACCTATTGTTCTTCGGAAGCCGTTTTTCCCCAGGGGTCTCCGGGCTGTGTTCGTTGGGGTTGAACTCCTGCTAGCAAAACCGCCGGGTTGAGGGAAGGGTTCAGACTGTGCCTGGGCCCTGTGGTCTCTTCCAGGTCAGTGTATGGCATTTCCTTCCCCTTGCCCCAGGCACCTGGGAGCATGTCTGCACGTGGAGAAAGACTTTCCCGTGGGAAGCCGGTTTTTGTCAAACGGGTCCCAGTGCTCTGCTCCTCTCTTTTCACTCCTGCTGCCAGAAGCCCAGGGAGGATGGGAGGGCTTAGAACATGGCTGGGCACTGTGGTTTCTTCCAGAGAAGTGGAGGGCATTTGCTTTACCTTGCCACAACCACTTGGGATAGGGTCTGCATCTCAGGAAAACTGTTTCCGTGGGAACCCGGCTTTTTGCAAAGGGGTCTCAGGGCCGTGGGCCTCGGCTCTCCATCCGGCTCCCCAAAGCACAGGGACGAGGTGAGGGGCTTAGACCATGCCTGGGCAATGTTGTTTCTTACACCTGGGTGTGTGGCATTTTGTTGAGCTGGCTACCCCCACTTGGGATAGGTGTTCCACAGCAAGCACCTATTGTTCGTCGGAAGCCGTTTTTCCCCAGGGGTCTCCGGGCTGTGTTCGTTGGGGTTGAACTCCTGCTAGCAAAACCGCCGGGTTGAGGGAAGGGTTCAGACTGTGCCTGGGCCCTGTGGTCTCTTCCAGGTCAGTGTCTGGCATTTCCTTCCCCTTGCCACAGGCACCTCGGAGCATGTCTGCACGTGGAGAAAGACTTTCCCGTGGGAAGCCGGTTTTTGTCAAATGCGTCCCAGTGCTCTGCTCCTCTCTTTTCACTCCTGCTGCCAGAAGCCCAGGGAGGAGGGGAGGGCTTAGAACATGGCTGGGCACTGGGGTCTCTTCCAGAGAAGGGGATGACATTTGCTTTCCCTTGCCACCACCCCTTGGGATAGGGTCTGCACCTCCAGAAAGCTGTTTCCGTGGGAAACCGGCTTTCTCCCCAACGGACCTCAGGGCCGTGGGCCTCGGGGGTCCCTCCGCCTCCCCAAAGCACAGGTATGAGGTGAGGGGATTAGACCATGCCTGGGCAATGTTGTTTCTTACACCTGGGTGTGTGGCATTTTGTTGAGCTGGCTACCCCCACTTGCGATAGGTGTTCCACAGCAAGCACCTATTGTTCGTCGGAAGCCGTTTTTCCCCAGGGGTCTCCGGGCTGTGTTCGTTGGGGTTGAACTCCTGCTAGCAAAACCGCCGGGTTGAGGGAAGGGTTCAGACTGTGCCTGGGCCCTGTGATCTCTTCCAGGTCAGTGTATGGCATTTCCTTCCCCTTGCCACAGGCACCTGGGAGCATGTCTGCACGTGGAGAAAGACTTTCCCGTGGGAAGCCGGTTTTTGTCAAACGCGTCCCAGTGCTCTGCTCCTCTCTTTTCACTCCTGCTGCCAGAAGCCCAGGGAGGATGGGAGGGCTTAGAACATGGCTGGGCACTGTGGTTTCTTCCAGAGAAGTGGAGGGCATTTGCTTTACCTTGCCACAACCACTTGGGATAGGGTCTGCACCTCAGGAAAACTGTTTCCGTGGGAAGCCGGCTTTTTGCCAAGGGGTCTCAGGGCCGTGGGCCTCGGCGGTCCCTCCGGCTCCCCAAAGCACAGGGACGAGGTGAGGGGCTTAGACCATGCCTGGGCAATGTTGTTTCTTACACCTGGGTGTGTGGCATTTTGTTGAGCTGGCTACCCCCACTTGGGATAGGTGTTCCACAGCAAGCACCTATTGTTCGTCGGAAGCCGTTTTTGCCCCAGGGGTCTCCGGGTTGTGTTCGTTGGGGTTGAACTCCTGCTAGCAAAACCGCCGGGTTGAGGGAAGGGTTCAGACTGTGCCTGGGCCCTGTGGTCTCTTCCAGGTCAGTGTATGGCATTTCCTTCCCCTTGCCACAGGCACCTGGGAGCATGTCTGCACGTGGAGAAAGACTTTCCCGTGGGAAGCCGGTTTTTGTCAAACGGGTCCCAGTGCTCTGCTCCTCTCTTTTCACTCCTGCTGCCAGAAGCCCAGGGAGGATGGGAGGGCTTAGAACATAGCTGGGCACTGTGGTTTCTTCCAGAGATGTGGAGGGCATTTGCTATACCTTGCCACAACCACTTGGGAGAGGGTCTGCACCTCAGGAAAACTGTTTCCGTGGGAAGCCGGCTTTTTGCAAAGGGGTCTCAGGGCCGTGGGCCTCGGCTGTCCCTCCGGCTCCCCAAAGCACAGGGACGAGGTGAGGGGCTTAGACCATGCCTGGGCAATGTTGTTTCTTCCACCTGGGTGTGTGGCATTTTGTTGAGCTGGCTACCCCCACTTGGGATAGGTGTTCCACAGCAAGCACCTATTGTTCGTCGGAAGCCGTTTTTGCCCCAGGGGTCTCCGGGCTGTGTTCGTTGGGGTTGAACTCCTGCTAGCAAAACCGCCGGGTTGAGGGAAGGGTTCAGACTGTGCCTGGGCCCTGTGGTCTCTTCCAGGTCAGTGTATGGCATTTCCTTCCCCTTGCCACAGGCACCTGGGAGCATGTCTGCACGTGGAGAAAGACTTTCCCGTGGGAAGCAGGGTTTTGTCAAACGGGTCCCAGTGCTCTGCTCCTCTCTTTTCACTCCTGCTGCCAGAAGCCCAGGGAGGATGGGAGGGCTTAGAACATGGCTGGGCACTGTGGTTTCTTCCAGAGAAGTGGAGGGCATTTGCTATACCTTGCCACAACCACTTGTGAGAGGGTCTGCACCTCAGGAAAACTGTTTCCGTGGGAAGCCGGCTTTTTGCAAAGGGGTCTCAGGGCCGTGGGCCTCGGCTGTCCCTCCGGCTCCCCAAAGCACAGGGACGAGGTGAGGGGCTTAGACCATGCCTGGGCAATGTTGTTTCTTACACCTGGGTGTGTGGCATTTTGTTGAGCTGGCTACCCCCACTTGGGATAGGTGTTCCACAGCAAGCACCTATTGTTCGTCGGAAGCCGTTTTTCCCCAGGGGTCTCCGGGCTGTGTTCGTTGGGGTTGAACTCCTGCTAGCAAAACCGCCGGGTTGAGGGAAGGGTTCAGACTGTGCCTGGGCCCTGTGGTCTCTTCCAGGTCAGTGTCTGGCATTTCCTTCCCCTTGCCACAGGCACCTGGGAGCATGTCTGCACGTGGAGAAAGACTTTCCCGTGGGAAGCCGGTTTTTGTCAAACGCGTCCCAGTGCTCTGCTCCTCTCTTTTCACTCCTGCTGCCAGAAGCCCAGGGAGGAGGGGAGGGCTTAGAACATGGCTGGGCACTGGGGTCTCTTCCAGAGAAGGGGATGACATTTGCTTTCCCTTGCCACCACCCCTTGGGATAGGGCCTGCACCTCCGGAAAGCTGTTTCCGTGGGAAACCGGCTTTCTCCCCAACGAACCTCAGGGCCGTGGGCCTCGGGGGTCCCTCCGCCTCCCCAAAGCACAGGTATGAGGTGAGGGGATTAGACCATGCCTGGGCCATGTTGTTTTTTCCACCTGGGTGTGAGGCATTTTGTTGAGCTGGCTACCCGCACTTGGGATAGGTTTTCCACAGCAAGCGCCTATTGTTCGTCGGAAGCCGTTTTTGCCCCAGGGGTCTACGGGCTGTGTTCGTTGGGGTTGAACTCCTGCTAGCAAAACCGATGGGTTGAGGGAAGGGTTCAGACTGTGCCTGGGCCCTGTGGTCTCTTCCAGGTCAGTGTATGGCATTTCCTTCCCCTTGCCACAGGGACCTGGGAGCATGTCTGCACGTGGAGAAAGACTTTCCCGTGGGAAGCCGGTTTTTGTCAAACGGGTCCCAGTGCTCTGCTCCTCTCTTTTCACTCCTGCTGCCAGAAGCCCAGGGAGGATGGGAGGGCTTAGAACATGGCTGGGCACTGTGGTTTCTTCCAGAGAAGTGGAGGGCATTTGCTATACCTTGCCACAACCACTTGGGAGAGGGTCTGCACCTCAGGAAAACTGTTTCCGTGGGAAGCCGGCTTTTTGCAAAGGGGTCTCAGGGCCGTGAGCCTCGGGTGTCCCTCCGGCTCCCCAAAGCACAGGGACGAGGTGAGGGGCTTAGACCATGCCTGGGCAATGTTGTTTCTTACACCTGGGTGTGTGGCATTTTGTTGAGCTGGCTACCCCCACTTGGGATAGGTGTTCCACAGCAAGCACCTATTGTTCGTCGGAAGCCGTTTTTGCCCCAGGGGTCTCCGGGCTGTGTTCGTTGGGGTTGAACTCCTGCTAGCAAAACCGCCGGGTTGAGGGAAGGGTTCAGACTGTGCCTGGGCCCTGTGGTCTCTTCCAGGTCAGTGTATGGCATTTCCTTCCCCTTGCCACAGGCACCTGGGAGCATGTCTGCACGTGGAGAAAGACTTTCCCGTAGGAAGCCGGGTTTTGTCAAACGGGTCCCAGTGCTCTGCTCCTCTCTTTTCACTCCTGCTGCCAGAAGCCCAGGGAGGATGGGAGGGCTTAGAACATGGCTGGGCACTGTGGTTTCTTCCAGAGAAGTGGAGGGCATTTGCTTTACCTTGCCACAACCACTTGGGAGAGGGTCTGCACCTCAGGAAAACTGTTTCCGTGGGAAGCCGGCTTTTTGCAAACGGGTCTCAGGGCCGTGGGCATTGGCTGTCCCTCCGGCTCCCCAAAGCACAGGGACGAGGTGAGGGGCTTAGACCATGGCTGGGCAATGTTGTTTCTTACACCTGGGTGTGTGGCATTTTGTTGAGCTGGCTACCCCCACTTGGGATAGGTGTTCCACAGCAAGCACCTATTGTTCGTGGGAAGCCGTTTTTGCCCCAGGGGTCTCCGGGCTGTGTTCGTTGGGGTTGAACTCCTGCTAGCAAAACCGCCGGGTTGAGGGAAGGGTTCAGACTGTGCCTGGGCCCTGTGATCTCTTCCAGGTCAGTGTATGGCATTTCCTTCCCCTTGCCACAGGCACCTGGGAGCATGTCTGCACGTGGAGAAAGACTTTCCCGTGGGAAGCCGGTTTTTGTCAAACGGGTCCCAGTGCTCTGCTCCTCTCTTTTCACTCCTGCTGCCAGAAGCCCAGGGAGGATGGGAGGGCTTAGAACATGGCTGGGCACTGTGGTTTCTTGCAGAGAAGTGGAGGGCATTTACTTTACCTTGCCAAAACCGCTTGGGAGAGGGTCTGCTTCTCAGGAAAACTGTTTCCGTGGGAAGCCGGCTTTTTGCAAAGGGGTCTCAGGGCCGTGAGCCTCGGGTGTCCCTCCGGCTCCCCAAAGCACAGGGACGAGGTGAGGGGATTAGACCATGCCTGGGCAATGTTGTTTCTTACACCTGGGTGTGTGGCATTTTGTTGAGCTGGCTACCCCCACTTGGGATAGGTGTTCCACAGCAAGCACCTATTGTTTGTCGGAAGCCGTTATTGCCCCAGGGGTCTCCGGGCTGTGTTCGTTGGGGTTGAACTCCTGCTAGCAAAACCGCCGGGTTGAGGGAAGGGTTCAGACTGTGCCTGGGCCCTGTGGTCTCTTCCAGGTCAGTGTATGGCATTTCCTTCCCCTTGCCACAGGCACCTGGGAGCATGTCTGCACGTGGAGAAAGACTTTCCCGTGGGAAGCCGGTTTTTGTCAAACGGGTCCCAGTGCTCTGCTCCTCTCTTTTCACTCCTGCTGCCAGAAGCCCAGGGAGCATGGGAGGGCTTAGAACATGGCTGGGCACTGTGGTTTCTTCCAGAGAAGTGGAGGCCATTTGCTTTACCTTGCCACAACCACTTGGGAGAGGGTCTGCACCTCAGGAAAACTGTTTCCATGGGAAGCCAGCTTTTTGCAAACGGGTCTCAGGGCCGTGAGCCTCGGGTGTCCCTCCGGCTCCCCAAAGCACAGGGACGACGTGAGGGGCTTAGACCATACCTGGGCAATGTTGATTCTTACACCGGGGTGTGTGGCATTTTGTTGAGCTGGCTACCCCCACTTGGGATAGGTGTTCCACAGCAAGCACCTATTGTTCGTCGGAAGCCGTTTTTGCCCCAGGGGTCTCCGGGCTGTGTTCGTTGGGGTTGAACTCCTGCTAGCAAAACCGCCGGGGTGAGGGAAGGGTTCAGACTGTGCCTGGGCCCTGTGGTCTCTTCCAGGTCAGTGTCTGGCATTTCCTTCCCCTTGCCACAGGCACCTGGGAGCATGTCTGCACGTGGAGAAAGACTTTCCCGTGGGAAGCCGGTTTTTGTCAAACGGGTCCCAGTGCTCTGCTCCTCTCTTTTCACTCCTGCTGCCAGAAGCCCAGGGAGGATGGGAGGGCTTAGAACATGGCTGGGCACTGTGGTTTCTTCCAGAGAAGTGGAGGGCATTTGCTTTACCTTGCCACAACCACTTGGGATAGGGTCTGCACCTCAGGAAAACTGTTTCCGTGGGAAGCCGGCTTTTTGCAAACGGGTCTCAGGGCCGTGGGCCTCGGCTGTCCCTCCGGCTCCCCAAAGCACAGGGACGAGGTGAGGGGCTTAGACCATGCCTGGGCAATGTTGTTTCTTACACCTGGGTGTGTGGCATTTTGTTGAGCTGGCTACCCCCACTTGGGATAGGTGTTCCACAGCAAGCACCTATTGTTCGTCGGAAGCCGTTTTTGCCCCAGGGGTCTCCGGGCTGTGTTCGTTGGGGTTGAACTCCTGCTAGCAAAACCGCCGGGTTGAGGGAAGGGTTCAGACTCTGCCTGGGCCCTGTGGTCTCTTCCAGGTCAGTGTATGGCATTTCCTTCCCCTTGCCACAGGCACCTGGGAGCATGTCTGCACGTGGAGAAAGACTTTCCCGTGGGAAGCCGGTTTTTGTCAAACGGGTCCCAGTGCTCTGCTCCTCTCTTTTCACTCCTGCTGCCAGAAGCCCAGGGAGGATGGGAGGGCTTAGAACATGGCTGGGCACTGTGGTTTCTCTCAGAGAAGTGGAGGGCATTTGCTTTACCTTGCCACAACCACTTGGGAGAGGGTCTGCACCTCAGGAAAACTGTTTCCGTGGGAAGCCGGCTTTTTGCAAACGGGTCTCAGGGCCGTGAGCCTCGGGTGTCCCTCCGGCTCCCCAAAGCACAGGGACGACGTGAGGGGCTTAGACCATGCCTGGGCAATGTTGTTTCTTACACCTGGGTGTGTGGCATTTTGTTGAGCTGGCTACCCCCACTTGGGATAGGTGTTCCACAGCAAGCACCTATTGTTCGTCGGAAGCCGTTTTTGCCCCACGGGTCTCCGGGCTGTGTTCGTTGGGGTTGAACTCCTGCTAGCAAAACCGCCGGGGTGAGGGAAGGGTTCAGACTGTGCCTGGGCCCTGTGGTCTCTTCCAGGTCAGTGTCTGGCATTTCCTTCCCCTTGCCACAGGCACCTGGGAGCATGTCTGCACGTGGAGAAAGACTTTCCCGTGGGAAGCCGGTTATTGTCAAACGGGTCCCAGTGCTCTGCTCCTCTCTTTTCACTCCTGCTACCAGAAGCCCAGGGAGGATGGGAGGGCTTAGAACATGGCTGGGCACTGTGGTTTCTTCCAGAGAAGTGGAGGGCATTTGCTTTACCTTGCCACAACCACTTGGGATAGGGTCTGCACCTCAGGAAAACTGTTTCCGTGGGAAGCCGGCTTTTTGCAAAGGGGTCTCAGGGCCGTGGGCCTCGGCTGTCCCTCCGGCTCCCCAAAGCACAGGGACGAGGTGAGGGGCTTAGACCATGGCTGGGCAATGTTGTTTCTTCCACCTGGGTGTGTGGCATTTTGTTGAGCTGGCTACCCCCACTTGGGATAGGTGTTCCACAGCAAGCACCTATTGTTCGTCGGAAGCCGTTTTTCCCCAGGGGTCTCCGGGCTGTGTTCGTTGGGGTTGAACTCCTGCTAGCAAAACCGCCGGGTTGAGGGAAGGGTTCAGACTGTGCCTGGGCCCTGTGGTCTCTTCCAGGTCAGTGTATGGCATTTCCTTCCCCTTGCCACAGGCACCTGGGAGCATGTCTGCACGTGGAGAAAGACTTTCCCGTGGGAAGCCGGTTTTTGTCAAACGGGTCCCAGTGCTCTGCTCCTCTCTTTTCACTCCTGCTGCCAGAAGCCCAGGGAGGATGGGAGGGCTTAGAACATGGCTGGGCACTGTGGTTTCTTCCAGAGAAGTGGAGGGCATTTGCTTTACCTTGCCACAACCACTTGGGATAGGGTCTGCACCTCAGGAAAACTGTTTCCGTGGGAAGCCGGCTTTTTGCAAAGGGGTCTCAGGGCCGTGGGCCTCGGCTGTCCCTCCGGCTCCCCAAAGCACAGGGACGAGGTGAGGGGCTTAGACCATGGCTGGGCAATGTTGTTTCTTACACCTGGGTGTGTGGCATTTTGTTGAGCTGGCTACCCCCACTTGGGATAGGTGTTCCACAGCAAGCACCTATTGTTCGTCGGAAGCCGTTTTTGCCCCAGGGGTCTCCGGGCTGTGTTCGTTGGGGTTGAACTCCTGCTAGCAAAACCGCCGGGTTGAGGGAAGGGTTCAGACTGTGCCTGGGCCCTGTGGTCTCTTCCAGGTCAGTGTATGGCATTTCCTTCCCCTTGCCACAGGGACCTGGGAGCATGTCTGCACGTGGAGAAAGACTTTCCCGTGGGAAGCCGGTTTTTGTCAAACGGGTCCCAGTGCTCTGCTCCTCTGTTTTCACTCCTGCTGCCAGAAGCCCAGGGAGGATGGGAGGGCTTAGAACATGGCTGGGCACTGTGGTTTCTTCCAGAGAAGTGGAGGGCATTTGCTTTACCTTGCCACAACCACTTGGGAGAGGGTCTGCACCTCAGGAAAACTCTGTCCGTGGGAAGCCGGCTTTTTGCAAAGGGGTCTCAGGGCCATGGGCCTCGGCTGTCCCTCCGGCTCCCCAAAGCACAGGGACGAGGTGAGGGGCTTAGACCATGCCTGGGCAATGTTGTTTCTTACACCTGGGTGTGTGGCATTTTGTTGAGCTGGCTACCCCCACTTGGGATAGGTGTTCCACAGCAAGCACCTATTGTTCGTCGGAAGCCGTTTTTGCCCCAGGGGTCTCCGGGCTGTGTTCGTTGGGGTTGAACTCCTGCTAGCAAAACCGCCGGGTTGAGGGAAGGGTTCAGACTGTGCCTGGGCCCTGTGGTCTCTTCCAGGTCAGTGTATGGCATTTCCGTCCCCTTGCCACAGGCACCTGGGAGCATGTCTACACGTGGAGAAAGACTTTCCCGTGGGAAGCCGGTTTTTGTCAAACGGGTCCCAGTGCTCTGCTCCTCTCTTTTCACTCCTGCTGCCAGAAGCCCAGGGAGGATGGGAGGGCTTAGAACATGGCTGGGCACTGTGGTTTCTTCCAGAGAAGTGGAGGCCATTTGCTTTACCTTGCCACAACCACTTGGGAGAGGGTCTGCACCTCAGGAAAACTGTTTCCGTGGGAAGCCGGCTTTTTGCAAAGGGGTCTCAGGGCCGTGGGCCTCGGCTGTCCCTCCGGCTCCCCAAAGCACAGGGACGAGGTGAGGGGCTTAGACCATGGCTGGGCAATGTTGTTTCTTACACCTGGGTGAGTGGCATTTTGTTGAGCTGGCTACCCCCACTTGGGATAGGTGTTCCACAGCAAGCACCTATTGTTCGTCGGAAGCCGTTTTTGCCCCAGGGGTCTCCGGGCTGTGTTCGTTGGGGTTGAACTCCTGCTAGCAAAACCGCCGGGTTGAGGGAAGGGTTCAGACTGTGCCTGGGCCCTGTGGTCTCTTCCAGGTCAGTGTATGGCATTTCCTTCCCCTTGCCACAGGCACCTGGGAGCATGTCTGCACGTGGAGAAAGACTTTCCCGTGGGAAGCCGGTTTTTGTCAAACGGGTCCCAGTGCTCTGCTCCTCTCTTTTCACTCCTGCTGCCAGAAGCCCAGGGAGGATGGGGGGGCTTAGAACATGGCTGGGCACTGTGGTTTCTTCCAGAGAAGTGGAGGGCATTTGCTTTACCTTGCCACAACCACTTGGGAGAGGGTCTGCACCTCAGGAAAACTGTTTCCGTGGGAAGCCGGCTTTTTGCAAAGGGGTCTCAGGGCCGTGAGCCTCGGGTGTCCCTCCGGCTCCCGAAAGCACAGGGACGAGGTGAGGGGCTTAGACCATGCCTGGGCAATGTTGTTTCTTACACCTGGGTGTGTGGCATTTTGTTGAGCTGGCTACCCCCACTTGGGATAGGTGTTCAACAGCAAGCACCTATTGTTCGTCGGAAGCCGTTTTTGCCCCAGGGGTCTCCGGTCTGTGTTCGTTGGGGTTGAACTCCTGCTAGCAAAACCTCCGGGTTGAGGGAAGGGTTCAGACTGTGCCTGGGCCCTGTGGTCTCTTCCAGGTCAGTGTATGGCATTTCCTTCCCCTTGACACAGGCACCTGGGAGCATGTGTACACGTGGACAAAGACTTTCCCGTGGGAAGCCGGTTTATGTCAAACGGGTCCCAGTGCTCTGCTCCTCTCTTTTCACTCCTGCTGCCAGAAGCCCAGGGAGGATGGGAGGGCTTAGAACATGGCTGGGCACTTGGTTTCTTCCAGAGAAGGGGAGGCCATTTGCTTTACCTTGCCACAACCACTTGGGAGAGGGTCTGCACCTCAGGAAAACTCTGTCCGTGGGAAGCCGGCTTTTTGCAAAGGGGTCTCAGGGCCGTGAGCCTCGGGTGTCCCTCCGGCTCCCCAAAGCACAGGGACGAGGTGAGGGGCTTAGACCATGCCTGGGCAATGTTGTTTCTTACACCTGGGTGTGTGGCATTTTGTTGAGCTGGCTACCCCCACTTGGGATAGGTGTTCCACAGCAAGCACCTATTGTTCGTCGGAAGCCGTTTTTGCCCCAGGGGTCTCCGGGCTGTGTTCGTTGGGGTTGAACTCCTGCTAGCAAAACCGCCGGGTTGAGGGAAGGGTTCAGACTGTGCCTGGGCCCTGTGGTCTCTTCCAGGTCAGTGTATGGCATTTCCTTCCCCTTGCCCCAGGCACCTGGGAGCATGTCTGCACGTGGAGAAAGACTTTCCCGTGGGAAGCCGGTTTTTGTCAAACGGGTCCCAGTGCTCTGCTCCTCTCTTTTCACTCCTGCTGCCAGAAGCCCAGGGAGGATGGGAGGGCTTAGAACATGGCTGGGCACTGTGGTTTCTTCCAGAGAAGTGGAGGGCATTTGCTTTACCTTGCCACAACCACTTGGGATAGGGTCTGCACCTCAGGAAAATTGTTTCCGTGGGAAGCCGGCTTTTTGCAAAGGGGTCTCAGGGCCGTGGGCCTCGGCTGTCCCTCCGGCTCCCCAAAGCACAGGGACGAGGTGAGGGGCTTAGACCATGCCTGGGCAATGTTGTTTCTTACACCTGGGTGTGTGGCATTTTGTTGAGCTGGCTACCCCCACTTGGGATAGGTGTTCCACAGCAAGCACCTATTGTTCGTCGGAAGCCGTTTTTGCCCCAGGGGTCTCCGGGCTGTGTTCGTTGGGGTTGAACTCCTGCTAGCAAAACCGCCGGGTTGAGGGAAGGGTTCAGACTCTGCCTGGGCCCTGTGGTCTCTTCCAGGTCAGTGTATGGCATTTCCTTCCCCTTGCCACAGGGACCTGGGAGCATGTCTGCACGTGGAGAAAGACTTTCCCGTGGGAAGCCGGTTTTTGTCAAACGGGTCCCAGTGCTCTGCTCCTCTCTTTTCACTCCTGCTGCCAGAAGCCCAGGGAGGATGGGAGGGCTTAGAACATGGCTGGGCACTGTGGTTTCTTCCAGAGAAGTGGAGGGCATTTGCTTTACCTTGCCACAACCACTTGGGAGAGGGTCTGCACCTCAGGAAAACTCTGTCCGTGGGAAGCCGGCTTTTTGCAAAGGGGTCTCAGGGCCATGGGCCTCAGCTGTCCCTCCGGCTCCCCAAAGCACAGGGACGAGGTGAGGGGCTTAGACCATGCCTGGGCAATGTTGTTTCTTACACCTGGGTGTGTGGCATTTTGTTGAGCTGGCTACCCCCACTTGGGATAGGTGTTCCACAGCAAGCACCTATTGTTCGTCGGAAGCCGTTTTTGCCCCAGGGGTCTCCGGGCTGTGTTCGTTGGGGTTGAACTCCTGCTAGCAAAACCGCCGGGTTGAGGGAAGGGTTCAGACTGTGCCTGGGCCCTGTGGTCTCTTCCAGGTCAGTGTATGGCATTTCCTTCCCCTTGCCACAGGCACCTGGGAGCATGTCTGCACGTGGAGAAAGACTTTCCCGTGGGAAGCCGGTTTTTGTCAAACGGGTCCCAGTGCTCTGCTCGTCTCTTTTCACTCCTGCTGCCAGAAGCCCAGGGAGGATGGGAGGGCTTAGAACATGGCTGGGCACTGTGGTTTCTTCCAGAGAAGTGGAGGGCATTTGCTTTACCTTGCCACAACCACTTGGGAGAGGGTCTGCACCTCAGGAAAACTCTTTCCGTGGGAAGCCGGCTTTTTGCAAAGGGGTCTCAGGGCCGTGGGCCTCGGCTGTCCCTCCGGCTCCCCAAAGCACAGGGACGAGGTGAGGGGCTTAGACCATGCCTGGGCAATGTTGTTTCTTACACCTGGGTGTGTGGCATTTTGTTGAGCTGGCTACCCCCACTTGGGATAGGTGTTCCACAGCAAGCACCTATTGTTCGTCGGAAGCCGTTTTTGCCCCAGGGGTCTCCGGGCTGTGTTCGTTGGGGTTGAACTCCTGCTAGCAAAACCGCCGGGTTGAGGGAAGGGTTCAGACTGTGCCTGGGCCCTGTGATCTCTTCCAGGTCAGTGTATGGCATTTCCTTCCCCTTGCCACAGGCACCTGGGAGCATGTCTGCACGTGGAGAAAGACTTTCCCGTGGGAAGCCGGTTTTTGTCAAACGGGTCCCAGTGCTCTGCTCCTCTCTTTTCACTCCTGCTGCCAGAAGCCCAGGGAGGATGGGAGGGCTTAGAACATGGCTGGGCACTGTGGTTTCTTCCAGAAAAGTGGAGGGCATTTGCTTTACCTTGCCAAAACCGCTTGGGAGAGGGTCTGCACCTCAGGAAAACTGTTTCCGTGGGAAGCCGGCTTTTTGCAAAGGGGTCTCAGGGCCGTGAGCCTCGGGTGTCCCTCCGGCTCCCCAAAGCACAGGGACGAGGTGAGGGGCTTAGACCATGCCTGGGCAATGTTGTTTCTTACACCTGGGTGTGTGGCATTTTGTTGAGCTGGCTACCCCCACTTGGGATAGGTGTTCCACAGCAAGCACCTATTGTTCGTCGGAAGCCGTTTTTGCCCCAGGGGTCTCCGGGCTGTGTTCGTTGGGGTTGAACTCCTGCTAGCAAAACCGCCGGGTTGAGGGAAGGGTTCAGACTGTGCCTGGGCCCTGTGGTCTCTTCCAGGTCAGTGTATGGCATTTCCTTCCCCTTGCCACAGGCACCTGGGAGCATGTCTGCACGTGGAGAAAGACTTTCCCGTGGGAAGCCGGGTTTTGTCAAACGGGTCCCAGTGCTCTGCTCCTCTCTTTTCACTCCTGCTGCCAGAAGCCCAGGGAGGATGGGAGGGCTTAGAACATGGCTGGGCACTGTGGTTTCTTCCAGAGAAGTGGAGGGCATTTGCTTTACCTTGCCACAACCACTTGGGATAGGGTCTGCACCTCAGGAAAACTGTTTCCGTGGGAAGCCGGCTTTTTGCAAAGGGGTCTCAGGGCCGTGAGCCTCGGGTGTCCCTCCGGCTCCCCAAAGCACAGGGACGAGGTGAGGGGCTTAGACCATGCCTGGGCAATGTTGTTTCTTACACCTGGGTGTGTGGCATTTTGTTGAGCTGGCTACCCCCACTTGGGATAGGTGTTCCACAGCAAGCACCTATTGTTCGTCGGAAGCCGTTTTTGCCCCAGGGGTCTCCGGGCTGTGTTCGTTGGGGTTGAACTCCTGCTAGCAAAACCGCCGGTTTGAGGGAAGGGTTCAGACTGTGCCTGGGCCCTGTGGTCTCTTCCAGGTCAGTGTATGGCATTTCCTTCCCCTTGCCACAGGCACCTGGGAGCATGTCTGCACGTGGAGAAAGACTTTCCCGTGGGAAGCCGGTTTTTGTCAAACGGGTCCCAGTGCTCTGCTCCTCTCTTTTCACTCCTGCTGCCAGAAGCCCAGGGAGGATGGGAGGGCTTAGAACATGGCTGGGCACTGTGGTTTCTTCCAGAGAAGTGGAGGGCATTTGCTTTACCTTGCCACAACCACTTGGGATAGGGTCTGCACCTCAGGAAAACTCTTTCCGTGGGAAGCCGGCTTTTTGCAAAGGGGTCTCAGGGCCGTGGGCCTCGTCTGTCCCTCCGGCTCCCCAAAGCACAGGGACGAGGTGAGGGGCTTAGACCATGGCTGGGCAATGTTGTTTCTTACACCTGGGTGTGTGGCATTTTGTTGAGCTGGCTACCCCCACTTGGGATAGGTGTTCCACAGCAAGCACCTATTGTTCGTCGGAAGCCGTTTTTGCCCCAGGGGTCTCCGGGCTGTGTTCGTTGGGGTTGAACTCCTGCTAGCAAAACCGCCGGGTTGAGGGAAGGGTTCAGACTGTGCCTGGGCCCTGTGGTCTCTTCCAGGTCAGTGTATGGCATTTCCTTCCCCTTGCCACAGGCACCTGGGAGCATGTCTGCACGTGGAGAAAGACTTTCCCGTGGGAAGCCGGGTTTTGTCAAACGGGTCCCAGTGCTCTGCTCCTCTCTTTTCACTCCTGCTGCCAGAAGCCCAGGGAGGATGGGAGGGCTTAGAACATGGCTGGGCACTGTGGTTTCTTCCAGAGAAGTGGAGGGCATTTGCTATACCTTGCCACAACCACTTGTGAGAGGGTCTGCACCTCAGGAAAACTGTTTCCGTGGGAAGCCGGCTTTTTGCAAAGGGGTCTCAGGGCCGTGGGCCTCGGCTGTCCCTCCGGCTCCCCAAAGCACAGGGACGAGGTGAGGGGCTTAGACCATGCCTGGGCAATGTTGTTTCTTACACCTGGGTGTGTGGCATTTTGTTGAGCTGGCTACCCCCACTTGGGATAGGTGTTCCCCAGCAAGCACCTATTGTTCGTCGGAAGCCGTTTTTGCCCCAGGGGTCTCCGGGCTGTGTTCGTTGGGGTTGAACTCCTGCTAGCAAAACCGCCGGGTTGAGGGAAGGGTTCAGACTGTGCCTGGGCCCTGTGATCTCTTCCAGGTCAGTGTATGGCATTTCCTTCCCCTTGCCCCAGGCACCTGGGAGCATGTCTGCACGTGGAGAAAGACTTTCCCGTGGGAAGCCGGTTTTTGTCAAACGGGTCCCAGTGCTCTGCTCCTCTCTTTTCACTCCTGTTGCCAGAAGCCCAGGGAGGATGGGAGGGCTTAGAACATGGCTGGGCACTGTGGTTTCTTCCAGAGAAGTGGAGGGCATTTGCTTTACCTTGCCACAACCACTTGGGATAGGGTCTGCACCTCAGGAAAATTGTTTCCGTGGGAAGCCGGCTTTTTGCAAAGGGGTCTCAGGGCCGTGGGCCTCGGCTGTCCCTCCGGCTCCCCAAAGCACAGGGACGAGGTGAGGGGCTTAGACCATGCCTGGGCAATGTTGTTTCTTACACCTGGGTGTGTGGCATTTTGTTGAGCTGGCTACCCCCACTTGGGATAGGTGTTCCACAGCAAGCACCTATTGTTCGTCGGAAGCCGTTTTTGCCCCAGGGGTCTCCGGGCTGTGTTCGTTGGGGTTGAACTCCTGCTAGCAAAACCGCCGGGTTGAGGGAAGGGTTCAGACTGTGCCTGGGCCCTGTGGTCTCTTCCAGGTCAGTGTATGGCATTTCCTTCCCCTTGCCACAGGGACCTGGGAGCATGTCTGCACGTGGAGAAAGACTTTCCCGTGGGAAGCCGGTTTTTGTCAAACGGGTCCCAGTGCTCTGCTCCTCTCTTTTCACTCCTGCTGCCAGAAGCCCAGGGAGGATGGGAGGGCTTAGAACATGGCTGGGCACTGTGGTTTCTTCCAGAGAAGTGGAGGGCATTTGCTTTACCTTTCCACAACCACTTGGGAGAGGGTCTGCACCTCAGGAAAACTCTGTCCGTGGGAAGCCGGCTTTTTGCAAAGGGGTCTCAGGGCCATGGGCCTCAGCTGTCCCTCCGGCTCCCCAAAGCACAGGGACGAGGTGAGGGGCTTAGACCATGCCTGGGCAATGTTGTTTCTTACACCTGGGTGTGTGGCATTTTGTTGAGCTGGCTACCCCCACTTGGGATAGGTGTTCCACAGCAAGCACCTATTGTTCGTCGGAAGCCGTTTTTGCCCCAGGGGTCTCCGGGCTGTGTTCGTTGGGGTTGAACTCCTGCTAGCAAAACCGCCGGGTTGAGGGAAGGGTTCAGACTGTGCCTGGGCCCTGTGGTCTCTTCCAGGTCAGTGTATGGCATTTCCTTCCCCTTGCCACAGGCACCTGGGAGCATGTCTGCACGTGGAGAAAGACTTTCCCGTGGGAAGCCGGTTTTTGTCAAACGGGTCCCAGTGCTCTGCTCCTCTCTTTTCACTCCTGCTGCCAGAAGCCCAGGGAGGATGGGAGGGCTTAGAACATGGCTGGGCACTGTGGTTTCTTCCAGAGAAGTGGAGGGCATTTGCTTTACCTTGCCACAACCACTTGGGAGAGGGTCTGCACCTCAGGAAAACTCTTTCCGTGGGAAGCCGGCTTTTTGCAAAGGGGTCTCAGGGCCGTGGGCCTCGGCTGTCCCTCCGGCTCCCCAAAGCACAGGGACGAGGTGAGGGGCTTAGACCATGGCTGGGCAATGTTGTTTCTTACACCTGGGTGTGTGGCATTTTGTTGAGCTGGCTACCCCCACTTGGGATAGGTGTTCCACAGCAAGCACCTATTGTTCGTCGGAAGCCGTTTTTGCCCCAGGGGTCTCCGGGCTGTGTTCGTTGGGGTTGAAGTCCTGCTAGCAAAACCGCCGGGTTGAGGGAAGGGTTCAGACTGTGCCTGGGCCCTGTGGTCTCTTCCAGGTCAGTGTATGGCATTTCCTTCCCCTTGCCACAGGCACCTGGGAGCATGTCTGCACGTGGAGAAAGACTTTCCCGTGGGAAGCCGGTTTTTGTCAAACGGGTCCCAGTGCTCTGCTCCTCTCTTTTCACTCCTGCTGCCAGAAGCCCAGGGAGGATGGGAGGGCTTAGAACATAGCTGGGCACTGTGGTTTCTTCCAGAGAAGTGGAGGGCATTTGCTTTACCATGCCACAACCACTTGGGAGAGGGTCTGCACCTCAGGAAAACTGTTTCCGTGGGAAGCCGGCTTTTTGCAAAGGGGTCTCAGGGCCGTGGGCCTCGGCTGTCCCTCCGGCTCCCCAAAGCACAGGGACGAGGTGAGGGGCTTAGACCATGGCTGGGCAATGTTGTTTCTTACACCTGGGTGTGTGGCATTTTGTTGAGCTGGCTACCCCCACTTGGGATAGGTGTTCCACAGCAAGCACCTATTGTTCGACGGAAGCCGTTTTTGCCCCAGGGGTCTCCGGGCTGCGTTCGTTGGGGTTGAACTCCTGCTAGCAAAACCGCCGAGTTGAGGGAAGGGTTCAGACTGTGCCTGGGCCCTGTGGTCTCTTCCAGGTCAGTGTATGGCATTTCCTTCCCCTTGCCACAGGCACCTGGGAGCATGTCTGCACGTGGAGAAAGACTTTCCCGTGGGAAGCCGGTTTTTGTCAAACGGGTCTCAGTGCTCTGCTCCTCTCTTTTCACTCCTGCTGCCAGAAGCCCAGGGAGGATGGGAGGGCTTAGAACATGGCTGGGCACTGTGGTTTCTTCCAGAGAAGTGGAGGGCATTTGCTTTACCTTTGCACAACCGCTTGGGAGAGGGTCTGCACCTCAGGAAAACTGTTTCCGTGGGAAGCCGGCTTTTTGCAAAGGGGTCTCAGGGCCGTGAGCCTCGGGTGTCCCTCCGGCTCCCCAAAGCACAGGGACGAGGTGAGGGGCTTAGACCATGCCTGGGCAATGTTGTTTCTTACACCTGGGTGTGTGGCATTTTGTTGAGCTGGCTACCCCCACTTGGGATAGGTGTTCCACAGCAAGCACCTATTGTTCATCGGAAGCCGTTTTTGCCCCAGGGGTCTCCGGGCTGTGTTCGTTGGGGTTGAACTCCTGCTAGCAAAACCGCCGGGTTGAGGGAAGGGTTCAGACTGTGCCTGGGCCCTGTGGTCTCTTCCAGGTCAGTGTATGGCATTTCCTTCCCCTTGCCCCAGGCACCTGGGAGCATGTCTGCACGTGGAGAAAGACTTTCCCGTGGGAAGCCGGTTTTTGTCAAACGGGTCCCAGTGCTCTGCTCCTCTCTTTTCACTCCTGCTGCCAGAAGCCCAGGGAGGATGGGAGGGCTTAGAACATGGCTGGGCACTGTGGTTTCTTCCAGAGAAGTGGAGGGCATTTGCTTTACCTTGCCACAACCACTTGGGATAGGGTCTGCACCTCAGGAAAACTGTTTCCGTGGGAAGCCGGCTTTTTGCAAAGGGGTCTCAGGGCCGTGGGCCTCGGCTGTCCCTCCGGCTCCCCAAAGCACAGGGACGAGGTGAGGGGCTTAGACCATGCCTGGGCAATGTTGTTTCTTACACCTGGGTGTGTGGCATTTTGTTGAGCTGGCTACCCCCACTTGGGATAGGTGTTCCACAGCAAGCACCTATTGTTCGTCGGAAGCCGTTTTTGCCCCAGGGGTCTCCGGGCTGTGTTCGTTGGGGTTGAACTCCTGCTAGCAAAACCGCCGGGTTGAGGGAAGGGTTCAGACTGTGCCTGGGCCCTGTGATCTCTTCCAGGTCAGTGTATGGCATTTCCTTCCCCTTGCCACAGGCACCTGGGAGCATGTCTGCACGTGGAGAAAGACTTTCCCGTGGGAAGCCGGTTTTTGTCAAACGGGTCCCAGTGCTCTGCTCCTCTCTTTTCACTCCTGCTGCCAGAAGCCCAGGGAGGATGGGAGGGCTTAGAACATGGCTGGGCACTGTGGTTTCTTCCAGAGAAGTGGAGGGCATTTGCTTTACCTTGCCAAAACCGCTTGGGAGAGGGTCTGCACCTCAGGAAAACTGTTTCCGTGGGAAGCCGGCTTTTTGCAAAGGGGTCTCAGGGCCGTGAGCCTCGGGTGTCCCTCCGGCTCCCCAAAGCACAGGGACGAGGTGAGGGGCTTAGACCATGCCTGGGCAATGTTGTTTCTTACACCTGGGTGTGTGGCATTTTGTTGAGCTGGCTACCCCCACTTGGGATAGGTGTTCCACAGCAAGCACCTATTGTTCGTCGGAAGCCGTTTTTGCCCCAGGGGTCTCCGGGCTGTGTTCGTTGGGGTTGAACTCCTGCTAGCAAAACCGCCGGGTTGAGGGAAGGGTTCAGACTGTGCCTGGGCCCTGTGGTCTCTTCCAGGTCAGTGTATGGCATTTCCTTCCCCTTGCCACAGGCACCTGGGAGCATGTCTGCACGTGGAGAAAGACTTTCCCGTGGGAAGCCGGGTTTTGTCAAACGGGTCCCAGTGCTCTGCTCCTCTCTTTTCACTCCTGCTGCCAGAAGCCCAGGGAGGATGGGAGGGCTTAGAACATGGCTGGGCACTGTGGTTTCTTCCAGAGAAGTGGAGGGCATTTGCTTTACCTTGCCACAACCACTTGGGATAGGGTCTGCACCTCAGGAAAACTGTTTCCGTGGGAAGCCGGCTTTTTGCAAAGGGGTCTCAGGGCCGTGAGCCTCGGGTGTCCCTCCGGCTCCCCAAAGCACAGGGACGAGGTGAGGGGCTTAGACCATGCCTGGGCAATGTTGTTTCTTACACCTGGGTGTGTGGCATTTTGTTGAGCTGGCTACCCCCACTTGGGATAGGTGTTCCACAGCAAGCACCTATTGTTCGTCGGAAGCCGTTTTTGCCCCAGGGGTCTCCGGGCTGTGTTCGTTGGGGTTGAACTCCTGCTAGCAAAACCGCCGGGTTGAGGGAAGGGTTCAGACTGTGCCTGGGCCCTGTGGTCTCTTCCAGGTCAGTGTATGGCATTTCCTTCCCCTTGCCACAGGCACCTGGGAGCATGTCTGCACGTGGAGAAAGACTTTCCCGTGGGAAGCCGGTTTTTGTCAAACGGGTCCCAGTGCTCTGCTCCTCTCTTTTCACTCCTGCTGCCAGAAGCCCAGGGAGGATGGGAGGGCTTAGAACATGGCTGGGCACTGTGGTTTCTTCCAGAGAAGTGGAGGGCATTTGCTTTACCTTGCCACAACCACTTGGGATAGGGTCTGCACCTCAGGAAAACTGTTTCCGTGGGAAGCCGGCTTTTTGCAAAGGGGTCTCAGGGCCGTGGGCCTCGGCTGTCCCTCCGGCTCCCCAAAGCACAGGGACGAGGTGAGGGGCTTAGACCATGGCTGGGCAATGTTGTTTCTTACACCTGGGTGTGTGGCATTTTGTTGAGCTGGCTACCCCCACTTGGGATAGGTGTTCCACAGCAAGCACCTATTGTTCGTCGGAAGCCGTTTTTGCCCCAGGGGTCTCCGGGCTGTGTTCGTTGGGGTTGAACTCCTGCTAGCAAAACCGCCGGGTTGAGGGAAGGGTTCAGACTGTGCCTGGGCCCTGTGATCTCTTCCAGGTCAGTGTATGGCATTTCCTTCCCCTTGCCACAGGCACCTGGGAGCATGTCTGCACGTGGAGAAAGACTTTCCCGTGGGAAGCCGGTTTTTGTCAAACGGGTCCCAGTGCTCTGCTCCTCTCTTTTCACTCCTGCTGCCAGAAGCCCAGGGAGGATGGGAGGGCTTAGAACATGGCTGGGCACTGTGGTTTCTTCCAGAGAAGTGGAGGGCATTTGCTTTACCTTGCCAAAACCGCTTGGGAGAGGGTCTGCACCTCAGGAAAACTGTTTCCGTGGGAAGCCGGCTTTTTGCAAAGGGGTCTCAGGGCCGTGAGCCTCGGGTGTCCCTCCGGCTCCCCAAAGCACAGGGACGAGGTGAGGGGCTTAGACCATGCCTGGGCAATGTTGTTTCTTACACCTGGGTGTGTGGCATTTTGTTGAGCTGGCTACCCCCACTTGGGATAGGTGTTCCACAGCAAGCACCTATTGTTCGTCGGAAGCCGTTTTTGCCCCAGGGGTCTCCGGGCTGTGTTCGTTGGGGTTGAACTCCTGCTAGCAAAACCGCCGGGTTGAGGGAAGGGTTCAGACTGTGCCTGGGCCCTGTGGTCTCTTCCAGGTCAGTGTATGGCATTTCCTTCCCCTTGCCACAGGGACCTGGGAGCATGTCTGCACGTGGAGAAAGACTTTCCCGTGGGAAGCCGGTTTTTGTCAAACGGGTCCCAGTGCTCTGCTCCTCTCTTTTCACTCCTGCTGCCAGAAGCCCAGGGAGGATGGGAGGGCTTAGAACATGGCTGGGCACTGTGGTTTCTTCCAGAGAAGTGGAGGGCATTTGCTTTACCTTTCCACAACCACTTGGGAGAGGGTCTGCACCTCAGGAAAACTCTGTCCGTGGGAAGCCGGCTTTTTGCAAAGGGGTCTCAGGGCCATGGGCCTCAGCTGTCCCTCCGGCTCCCCAAAGCACAGGGACGAGGTGAGGGGCTTAGACCATGCCTGGGCAATGTTGTTTCTTACACCTGGGTGTGTGGCATTTTGTTGAGCTGGCTACCCCCACTTGGGATAGGTGTTCCACAGCAAGCACCTATTGTTCGTCGGAAGCCGTTTTTGCCCCAGGGGTCTCCGGGCTGTGTTCGTTGGGGTTGAACTCCTGCTAGCAAAACCGCCGGGTTGAGGGAAGGGTTCAGACTGTGCCTGGGCCCTGTGGTCTCTTCCAGGTCAGTGTATGGCATTTCCTTCCCCTTGCCACAGGCACCTGGGAGCATGTCTGCACGTGGAGAAAGACTTTCCCGTGGGAAGCCGGTTTTTGTCAAACGGGTCCCAGTGCTCTGCTCCTCTCTTTTCACTCCTGCTGCCAGAAGCCCAGGGAGGATGGGAGGGCTTAGAACATGGCTGGGCACTGTGGTTTCTTCCAGAGAAGTGGAGGGCATTTGCTTTACCTTGCCACAACCACTTGGGAGAGGGTCTGCACCTCAGGAAAACTCTTTCCGTGGGAAGCCGGCTTTTTGCAAAGGGGTCTCAGGGCCGTGGGCCTCGGCTGTCCCTCCGGCTCCCCAAAGCACAGGGACGAGGTGAGGGGCTTAGACCATGGCTGGGCAATGTTGTTTCTTACACCTGGGTGTGTGGCATTTTGTTGAGCTGGCTACCCCCACTTGGGATAGGTGTTCCACAGCAAGCACCTATTGTTCGTCGGAAGCCGTTTTTGCCCCAGGGGTCTCCGGGCTGTGTTCGTTGGGGTTGAAGTCCTGCTAGCAAAACCGCCGGGTTGAGGGAAGGGTTCAGACTGTGCCTGGGCCCTGTGGTCTCTTCCAGGTCAGTGTATGGCATTTCCTTCCCCTTGCCACAGGCACCTGGGAGCATGTCTGCACGTGGAGAAAGACTTTCCCGTGGGAAGCCGGTTTTTGTCAAACGGGTCCCAGTGCTCTGCTCCTCTCTTTTCACTCCTGCTGCCAGAAGCCCAGGGAGGATGGGAGGGCTTAGAACATAGCTGGGCACTGTGGTTTCTTCCAGAGAAGTGGAGGGCATTTGCTTTACCATGCCACAACCACTTGGGAGAGGGTCTGCACCTCAGGAAAACTGTTTCCGTGGGAAGCCGGCTTTTTGCAAAGGGGTCTCAGGGCCGTGGGCCTCGGCTGTCCCTCCGGCTCCCCAAAGCACAGGGACGAGGTGAGGGGCTTAGACCATGGCTGGGCAATGTTGTTTCTTACACCTGGGTGTGTGGCATTTTGTTGAGCTGGCTACCCCCACTTGGGATAGGTGTTCCACAGCAAGCACCTATTGTTCGACGGAAGCCGTTTTTGCCCCAGGGGTCTCCGGGCTGCGTTCGTTGGGGTTGAACTCCTGCTAGCAAAACCGCCGAGTTGAGGGAAGGGTTCAGACTGTGCCTGGGCCCTGTGGTCTCTTCCAGGTCAGTGTATGGCATTTCCTTCCCCTTGCCACAGGCACCTGGGAGCATGTCTGCACGTGGAGAAAGACTTTCCCGTGGGAAGCCGGTTTTTGTCAAACGGGTCTCAGTGCTCTGCTCCTCTCTTTTCACTCCTGCTGCCAGAAGCCCAGGGAGGATGGGAGGGCTTAGAACATGGCTGGGCACTGTGGTTTCTTCCAGAGAAGTGGAGGGCATTTGCTTTACCTTTGCACAACCGCTTGGGAGAGGGTCTGCACCTCAGGAAAACTGTTTCCGTGGGAAGCCGGCTTTTTGCAAAGGGGTCTCAGGGCCGTGAGCCTCGGGTGTCCCTCCGGCTCCCCAAAGCACAGGGACGAGGTGAGGGGCTTAGACCATGCCTGGGCAATGTTGTTTCTTACACCTGGGTGTGTGGCATTTTGTTGAGCTGGCTACCCCCACTTGGGATAGGTGTTCCACAGCAAGCACCTATTGTTCATCGGAAGCCGTTTTTGCCCCAGGGGTCTCCGGGCTGTGTTCGTTGGGGTTGAACTCCTGCTAGCAAAACCGCCGGGTTGAGGGAAGGGTTCAGACTGTGCCTGGGCCCTGTGGTCTCTTCCAGGTCAGTGTATGGCATTTCCTTCCCCTTGCCCCAGGCACCTGGGAGCATGTCTGCACGTGGAGAAAGACTTTCCCGTGGGAAGCCGGTTTTTGTCAAACGGGTCCCAGTGCTCTGCTCCTCTCTTTTCACTCCTGCTGCCAGAAGCCCAGGGAGGATGGGAGGGCTTAGAACATGGCTGGGCACTGTGGTTTCTTCCAGAGAAGTGGAGGGCATTTGCTTTACCTTGCCACAACCACTTGGGATAGGGTCTGCACCTCAGGAAAACTGTTTCCGTGGGAAGCCGGCTTTTTGCAAAGGGGTCTCAGGGCCGTGGGCCTCGGCTGTCCCTCCGGCTCCCCAAAGCACAGGGACGAGGTGAGGGGCTTAGACCATGCCTGGGCAATGTTGTTTCTTACACCTGGGTGTGTGGCATTTTGTTGAGCTGGCTACCCCCACTTGGGATAGGTGTTCCACAGCAAGCACCTATTGTTCGTCGGAAGCCGTTTTTGCCCCAGGGGTCTCCGGGCTGTGTTCGTTGGGGTTGAACTCCTGCTAGCAAAACCGCCGGGTTGAGGGAAGGGTTCAGACTGTGCCTGGGCCCTGTGATCTCTTCCAGGTCAGTGTATGGCATTTCCTTCCCCTTGCCACAGGCACCTGGGAGCATGTCTGCACGTGGAGAAAGACTTTCCCGTGGGAAGCCGGTTTTTGTCAAACGGGTCCCAGTGCTCTGCTCCTCTCTTTTCACTCCTGCTGCCAGAAGCCCAGGGAGGATGGGAGGGCTTAGAACATGGCTGGGCACTGTGGTTTCTTCCAGAGAAGTGGAGGGCATTTGCTTTACCTTGCCAAAACCGCTTGGGAGAGGGTCTGCACCTCAGGAAAACTGTTTCCGTGGGAAGCCGGCTTTTTGCAAAGGGGTCTCAGGGCCGTGAGCCTCGGGTGTCCCTCCGGCTCCCCAAAGCACAGGGACGAGGTGAGGGGCTTAGACCATGCCTGGGCAATGTTGTTTCTTACACCTGGGTGTGTGGCATTTTGTTGAGCTGGCTACCCCCACTTGGGATAGGTGTTCCACAGCAAGCACCTATTGTTCGTCGGAAGCCGTTTTTGCCCCAGGGGTCTCCGGGCTGTGTTCGTTGGGGTTGAACTCCTGCTAGCAAAACCGCCGGGTTGAGGGAAGGGTTCAGACTGTGCCTGGGCCCTGTGGTCTCTTCCAGGTCAGTGTATGGCATTTCCTTCCCCTTGCCACAGGCACCTGGGAGCATGTCTGCACGTGGAGAAAGACTTTCCCGTGGGAAGCCGGGTTTTGTCAAACGGGTCCCAGTGCTCTGCTCCTCTCTTTTCACTCCTGCTGCCAGAAGCCCAGGGAGGATGGGAGGGCTTAGAACATGGCTGGGCACTGTGGTTTCTTCCAGAGAAGTGGAGGGCATTTGCTTTACCTTGCCACAACCACTTGGGATAGGGTCTGCACCTCAGGAAAACTGTTTCCGTGGGAAGCCGGCTTTTTGCAAAGGGGTCTCAGGGCCGTGGGCCTCGGCTGTCCCTCCGGCTCCCCAAAGCACAGGGACGAGGTGAGGGGCTTAGACCATGCCTGGGCAATGTTGTTTCTTACACCTGGGTGTGTGGCATTTTGTTGAGCTGGCTACCCCCACTTGGGATAGGTGTTCCACAGCAAGCACCTATTGTTCGTCGGAAGCCGTTTTTGCCCCAGGGGTCTCCGGGCTGTGTTCGTTGGGGTTGAACTCCTGCTAGCAAAACCGCCGGGTTGAGGGAAGGGTTCAGACTGTGCCTGGGCCCTGTGGTCTCTTCCAGGTCAGTGTATGGCATTTCCTTCCCCTTGCCACAGGCACCTGGGAGCATGTCTGCACGTGGAGAAAGACTTTCCCGTGGGAAGCCGGTTTTTGTCAAACGGGTCCCAGTGCTCTGCTCCTCTCTTTTCACTCCTGCTGCCAGAAGCCCAGGGAGGATGGGAGGGCTTAGAACATGGCTGGGCACTGTGGTTTCTTCCAGAGAAGTGGAGGGCATTTGCTTTACCTTGCCACAACCACTTGGGATAGGGTCTGCACCTCAGGAAAACTCTTTCCGTGGGAAGCCGGCTTTTTGCAAAGGGGTCTCAGGGCCGTGGGCCTCGGCTGTCCCTCCGGCTCCCCAAAGCACAGGGACGAGGTGAGGGGCTTAGACCATGGCTGGGCAATGTTGTTTCTTACACCTGGGTGTGTGGCATTTTGTTGAGCTGGCTACCCCCACTTGGGATAGGTGTTCCACAGCAAGCACCTATTGTTCGTCGGAAGCCGTTTTTGCCCCAGGGGTCTCCGGGCTGTGTTCGTTGGGGTTGAACTCCTGCTAGCAAAACCGCCGGGTTGAGGGAAGGGTTCAGACTGTGCCTGGGCCCTGTGGTCTCTTCCAGGTCAGTGTATGGCATTTCCTTCCCCTTGCCACAGGCACCTGGGAGCATGTCTGCACGTGGAGAAAGACTTTCCCGTGGGAAGCCGGGTTTTGTCAAACGGGTCCCAGTGCTCTGCTCCTCTCTTTTCACTCCTGCTGCCAGAAGCCCAGGGAGGATGGGAGGGCTTAGAACATGGCTGGGCACTGTGGTTTCTTCCAGAGAAGTGGAGGGCATTTGCTTTACCTTGCCACAACCACTTGGGATAGGGTCTGCACCTCAGGAAAACTGTTTCCGTGGGAAGCCGGCTTTTTGCAAAGGGGTCTCAGGGCCGTGGGCCTCGGCTGTCCCTCCGGCTCCCCAAAGCACAGGGACGAGGTGAGGGGCTTAGACCATGCCTGGGCAATGTTGTTTCTTACACCTGGGTGTGTGGCATTTTGTTGAGCTGGCTACCCCCACTTGGGATAGGTGTTCCACAGCAAGCACCTATTGTTCGTCGGAAGCCGTTTTTGCCCCAGGGGTCTCCGGGCTGTGTTCGTTGGGGTTGAACTCCTGCTAGCAAAACCGCCGGGTTGAGGGAAGGGTTCAGACTGTGCCTGGGCCCTGTGATCTCTTCCAGGTCAGTGTATGGCATTTCCTTCCCCTTGCCACAGGCACCTGGGAGCATGTCTGCACGTGGAGAAAGACTTTCCCGTGGGAAGCCGGTTTTTGTCAAACGGGTCCCAGTGCTCTGCTCCTCTCTTTTCACTCCTGCTGCCAGAAGCCCAGGGAGGATGGGAGGGCTTAGAACATGGCTGGGCACTGTGGTTTCTTCCAGAGAAGTGGAGGGCATTTGCTTTACCTTGCCAAAACCGCTTGGGAGAGGGTCTGCACCTCAGGAAAACTGTTTCCGTGGGAAGCCGGCTTTTTGCAAAGGGGTCTCAGGGCCGTGAGCCTCGGGTGTCCCTCCGGCTCCCCAAAGCACAGGGACGAGGTGAGGGGCTTAGACCATGCCTGGGCAATGTTGTTTCTTACACCTGGGTGTGTGGCATTTTGTTGAGCTGGCACCCCCACTTGGGATAGGTGTTCCACAGCAAGCACCTATTGTTCGTCGGAAGCCGTTTTTGCCCCAGGGGTCTCCGGGCTGTGTTCGTTGGGGTTGAACTCCTGCTAGCAAAACCGCCGGGTTGAGGGAAGGGTTCAGACTGTGCCTGGGCCCTGTGGTCTCTTCCAGGTCAGTGTATGGCATTTCCTTCCCCTTGCCACAGGCACCTGGGAGCATGTCTGCACGTGGAGAAAGACTTTCCCGTGGGAAGCCGGTTTTTGTCAAACGGGTCCCAGTGCTCTGCTCCTCTCTTTTCACTCCTGCTGCCAGAAGCCCAGGGAGGATGGGAGGGCTTAGAACATGGCTGGGCACTGTGGTTTCTTCCAGAGAAGTGGAGGGCATTTGCTTTACCTTGCCACAACCACTTGGGATAGGGTCTGCACCTCAGGAAAATTGTTTCCGTGGGAAGCCGGCTTTTTGCAAAGGGGTCTCAGGGCCGTGGGCCTCGGCTGTCCCTCCGGCTCCCCAAAGCACAGGGACGAGGTGAGGGGCTTAGACCATGGCTGGGCAATGTTGTTTCTTACACCTGGGTGTGTGGCATTTTGTTGAGCTGGCTACCCCCACTTGGGATAGGTGTTCCACAGCAAGCACCTATTGTTCGTCGGAAGCCGTTTTTGCCCCAGGGGTCTCCGGGCTGTGTTCGTTGGGGTTGAACTCCTGCTAGCAAAACCGCCGGGTTGAGGGAAGGGTTCAGACTGTGCCTGGGCCCTGTGGTCTCTTCCAGGTCAGTGTATGGCATTTCCTTCCCCTTGCCCCAGGCACCTGGGAGCATGTCTGCACGTGGAGAAAGACTTTCCCGTGGGAAGCCGGTTTTTGTCAAACGGGTCCCAGTGCTCTGCTCCTCTCTTTTCACTCCTGCTGCCAGAAGCCCAGGGAGGATGGGAGGGCTTAGAACATGGCTGGGCACTGTGGTTTCTTCCAGAGAAGTGGAGGGCATTTGCTTTACCTTGCCACAACCACTTGGGAGAGGGTCTGCACCTCAGGAAAACTCTGTCCGTGGGAAGCCGGCTTTTTGCAAAGGGGTCTCAGGGCCGTGGGCCTCGGCTGTCCCTCCGGCTCCCCAAAGCACAGGGACGAGGTGAGGGGCTTAGACCATGCCTGGGCAATGTTGTTTCTTACACCTGGGTGTGTGGCATTTTGTTGAGCTGGCTACCCCCACTTGGGATAGGTGTTCCACAGCAAGCACCTATTGTTCGTCGGAAGCCGTTTTTGCCCCAGGGGTCTCCGGGCTGTGTTCGTTGGGGTTGAACTTCTGCTAGCAAAACCGCCGGGTTGAGGGAAGGGTTCAGACTGTGCCTGGGCCCTGTGGTCTCTTCCAGGTCAGTGTATGGCATTTCCTTCCCCTTGCCACAGGCACCTGGGAGCATGTCTGCTCGTGGAGAAAGACTTTCCCGTGGGAAGCCGGTTTTTGTCAAACGGGTCCCAGTGCTCCGCTCCTCTCTTTTCACTCCTGCTGCCAGAAGCCCAGGGAGGATGGGAGGGCTTAGAACATGGCTGGGCACTGTGGTTTCTTCCAGAGAAGTGGAGGGCATTTGCTTTACCTTGCCACAACCACTTGGGATAGGGTCTGCACCTCAGGAAAACTGTTCCCGTGGGAAGCCGGCTTTTTGCAAAGGGGTCTCAGGGCCATGGGCCTCGGCTGTCCCTCCGGCTCCCCAAAGCACAGGGACGAAGTGAGGGGCTTAGACCATACTTGGGCAATGTTGTTTCTTACACCTGGGTGTGTGGCATTTTGTTGAGCTGGCTACCCCCACTTGGGATAGGTGTTCCACAGCAAGCACCTATTGTTCGTCGGAAGCCATTTTTCCCCAGGGGTCTCCGGGCTGTGTTCGTTGGGGTTGAACTTCTGCTAGCAAAACCGCCGGGTTGAGGGAAGGGTTCAGACTGTGCTTGGGCCCTGTGGTCTCTTCTAGGTCAGTGTCTGGCATTTCCTTCCCCTTGCCCCAGGCACCTGGGAGCATGTCTGCACGTGGACAAAGACTTTCCCGTGGGAAGCCGGTTTTTGTCAAACGGGTCCCAGTGCTCTGCTCCTCTCTTTTCACTCCTGCTGCCAGAAGCCCAGGGAGGATGGGAGGGCTTAGAACATGGCTGGGCACTGTGGTTTCTTCCAGAGAAGTGGAGGGCATTTGCTTTACCTTGCCACAACCACTTGGGAGAGGGTCTGCACCTCAGGAAAACTGTTTCCGTGGGATGCCGGCTTTTTGCAAAGGGGTCTCAGGGCCATGGGCCTCGGCTGTCCCTCCGGCTCCCCAAAGCACAGGGACGAGGTGAGGGGCTTAGACCATGCCTGGGCAATGTTGTTTCTTACACCTGGGTGTGTGGCATTATGTTGAGCTGGCTACCCCACTTGGGATAGGTGTTCCAGAGCAAGCACCTATTGTTCGTCGGAAGCCATTTTTCCCCAGGGGTCTCCGGGCTGTGTTCGTTGGGGTTGAACTTCTGCTAGCAAAACCGCCGGGTTGAGGCAAGGGTTCAGAATGTGCTTGGGCCCTGTGGTCTCTTCCAGGTCAGTGTCTGGCATTTCCTTCCCCTTGCCACAGGCACCTGGGAGCATGTCTGCACGTGGAGAAAGACTTTCCCGTGGGAAGCCGGTTTTTGTCAAACGGGTCCCAGTGCTCTGCTCCTCTCTTTTCACTCCTGCTGCCAGAAGCCCAGGGAGGATGGGAGGGCTTAGAACATGGCTGGGCACTGTGGTTTCTTCCAGAGAAGTGGAGGGCATTTGCTTTACCTTGCCACAACCACTTGGGATAGGGTCTGCACCTCAGGAAAACTGTTTCCGTGGGAAGCCGGCTTTTTGCAAAGGGGTCTCAGGGCCGTGGGCCTCTGCTGTCCCTCCGGCTCCCCAAAGCACAGGGACGAGGTGAGGGGCTTAGACCATGGCTGGGCAATGTTGTTTCTTACACCTGGGTGTGTGGCATTTTGTTGAGCTGGCTACCCCCACTTGGGATAGGTGTTCCACAGCAAGCACCTATTGTTCGTCGGAAGCCGTTTTTGCCCCAGGGTTCTCCGGGCTGTGTTCGTTGGGGTTGAACTCCTGCTAGCAAAACCGCCGGGTTGAGGGAAGGGTTCAGACTGTGCCTGGGCCCTGTGGTCTCTTCCAGGTCAGTGTATGGCATTTCCTTCCCCTTGCCACAGGCACCTGGGAGCATGTCTGCTCGTGGAGAAAGACTTTCCCGTGGGAAGCCGGTTTTTGTCAAACGGGTCCCAGTGCTCCGCTCCTCTCTTTTCACTCCTGCTGCCAGAAGCCCAGGGAGGATGGGAGGGCTTAGAACATGGCTGGGCACTGTGGTTTCTTCCAGAGAAGTGGAGGGCATTTGCTTTACCTTGCCACAACCACTTGGGATAGGGTCTGCACCTCAGGAAAACTGTTCCCGTGGGAAGCCGGCTTTTTGCAAAGGGGTCTCAGGGCCGTGAGCCTCGGGTGTCCCTCCGGCTCCCCAAAGCACAGGGACGAAGTGAGGGGCTTAGACCATACTTGGGCAATGTTGTTTCTTACACCTGGGTGTGTGGCATTTTGTTGAGCTGGCTACCCCCACTTGGGATAGGTGTTCCACAGCAAGCACCTATTGTTCGTCGGAAGCCATTTTTCCCCAGGGGTCTCCGGGCTGTGTTCGTTGGGGTTGAACTTCTGCTAGCAAAACCGCCGGGTTGAGGGAAGGGTTCAGACTGTGCTTGGGCCCTGTGGTCTCTTCCAGGTCAGTGTCTGGCATTTCCTTCCCCTTGCCCCAGGCACCTGGGAGCATGTCTGCACGTGGAGAAAGACTTTCCCGTGGGAAGCCGGTTTTTGTCAAACGGGTCCCAGTGCTCTGCTCCTCTCTTTTCACTCCTGCTGCCAGAAGCCCAGGGAGGATGGGAGGGCTTAGAACATGGCTGGGCACTGTGGTTTCTTCCAGAGAAGTGGAGGGCATTTGCTTTACCTTGCCACAACCACTTGGGAGAGGGTCTGCACCTCAGGAAAACTCTTTCCGTGGGATGCCGGCTTTTTGCAAAGGGGTCTCAGGGCCATGGGCCTCGGCTGTCCCTCCGGCTCCCCAAAGCACAGGGACGAGGTGAGGGGCTTAGACCATGGCTGGGCAATGTTGTTTCTTACACCTGGGTGTGTGGCATTTTGTTGAGCTGGCTACCCCCACTTGGGATAGGTGTTCCAGAGCAAGCACCTATTGTTCGTCGGAAGCCATTTTTCCCCAGGGGTCTCCGGGCTGTGTTCGTTGGGGTTGAACTTCTGCTAGCAAAACCGCCGGGTTGAGGCAAGGGTTCAGAATGTGCTTGGGCCCTGTGGTCTCTTCCAGGTCAGTGTCTGGCATTTCCTTCCCCTTGCCACAGGCACCTGGGAGCATGTCTGCACGTGGAGAAAGACTTTCCCGTGGGAAGCCGGTTTTTGTCAAACGGGTCCCAGTGCTCTGCTCCTCTCTTTTCACTCCTGCTGCCAGAAGCCCAGGGAGGATGGGAGGGCTTAGAACATGGCTGGGCACTGTGGTTTCTTCCAGAGAAGTGGAGGGCATTTGCTTTACCTTGCCACAACCACTTGTGAGAGGGTCTGCACCTCAGGAAAACTGTTTCCGTGGGAAGCCGGCTTTTTGCAAAGGGGTCTCAGGGCCGTGGGCCTCTGCTGTCCCTCCGGCTCCCCAAAGCACAGGGACGAGGTGAGGGGCTTAGACCATGGCTGGGCAATGTTGTTTCTTACACCTGGGTGTGTGGCATTTTGTTGAGCTGGCTACCCCCACTTGGGATAGGTGTTCCACAGCAAGCACCTATTGTTCGTCGGAAGCCGTTTTTGCCCCAGGCGTCTCCGGGCTGTGTTCGTTGGGGTTGAACTCCTGCTAGCAAAACCGCCGGGTTGAGGGAAGGGTTCAGACTGTGCCTGGGCCCTGTGGTCTCTTCCAGGTCAGTGTATGGCATTTCCTTCCCCTTGCCACAGGCACCTGGGAGCATGTCTGCTCGTGGAGAAAGACTTTCCCGTGGGAAGCCGGTTTTTGTCAAACGGGTCCCAGTGCTCCGCTCCTCTCTTTTCACTCCTGCTTCCAGAAGCCCAGGGAGGATGGGAGGGCTTAGAACATGGCTGGGCACTGTGGTTTCTTCCAGAGAAGTGGAGGGCATTTGCTTTACCTTGCCACAACCACTTGGGATAGGGTCTGCACCTCAGGAAAACTGTTCCCGTGGGAAGCCGGCTTTTTGCAAAGGGGTCTCAGGGCCGTGAGCCTCGGGTGTCCCTCCGGCTCCCCAAAGCACAGGGACGAAGTGAGGGGCTTAGACCATACTTGGGCAATGTTGTTTCTTACACCTGGGTGTGTGGCATTTTGTTGAGCTGGCTACCCCCACTTGGGATAGGTGTTCCACAGCAAGCACCTATTGTTCGTCGGAAGCCATTTTTCCCCAGGGGTCTCCGGGCTGTGTTCGTTGGGGTTGAACTTCTGCTAGCAAAACCGCCGGGTTGAGGGAAGGGTTCAGACTGTGCTTGGGCCCTGTGGTCTCTTCCAGGTCAGTGTCTGGCATTTCCTTCCCCTTGCCCCAGGCACCTGGGAGCATGTCTGCACGTGGAGAAAGACTTTCCCGTGGGAAGCCGGTTTTTGTCAAACGGGTCCCAGTGCTCTGCTCCTCTCTTTTCACTCCTGCTGCCAGAAGCCCAGGGAGGATGGGAGGGCTTAGAACATGGCTGGGCACTGTGGTTTCTTCCAGAGAAGTGGAGGGCATTTGCTTTACCTTGCCACAACCACTTGGGAGAGGGTCTGCACCTCAGGAAAACTCTTTCCGTGGGATGCCGGCTTTTTGCAAAGGGGTCTCAGGGCCATGGGCCTCGGCTGTCCCTCCGGCTCCCCAAAGCACAGGGACGAGGTGAGGGGCTTAGACCATGCCTGGGCAATGTTGTTTCTTACACCTGGGTGTGTGGCATTTTGTTGAGCTGGCTACCCCCACTTGGGATAGGTGTTCCAGAGCAAGCACCTATTGTTCGTCGGAAGCCATTTTTCCCCAGGGGTCTCCGGGCTGTGTTCGTTGGGGTTGAACTTCTGCTAGCAAAACCGCCGGGTTGAGGCAAGGGTTCAGAATGTGCTTGGGCCCTGTGGTCTCTTCCAGGTCAGTGTCTGGCATTTCCTTCCCCTTGCCACAGGCACCTGGGAGCATGTCTGCACGTGGAGAAAGACTTTCCCGTGGGAAGCCGGTTTTTGTCAAACGGGTCCCAGTGCTCTGCTCCTCTCTTTTCACTCCTGCTGCCAGAAGCCCAGGGAGGATGGGAGGGCTTAGAACATCCCTGGGCACTGTGGTTTCTTCCAGAGAAGTGGAGGGCATTTGCTTTACCTTGCCACAACCACTTGTGAGAGGGTCTGCACCTCAGGAAAACTGTTTCCGTGGGAAGCCGGCTTTTTGCAAAGGGGTCTCAGGGCCGTGGGCCTCTGCTGTCCCTCCGGCTCCCCAAAGCACAGGGACGAGGTGAGGGGCTTAGACCATGGCTGGGCAATGTTGTTTCTTACACCTGGGTGTGTGGCATTTTGTTGAGCTGGCTACCCCCACTTGGGATAGGTGTTCCACAGCAAGCACCTATTGTTCGTCGGAAGCCGTTTTTGCCCCAGGCGTCTCCGGGCTGTGTTCGTTGGGGTTGAACTCCTGCTAGCAAAACCGCCGGGTTGAGGGAAGGGTTCAGACTGTGCCTGGGCCCTGTGGTCTCTTCCAGGTCAGTGTATGGCATTTCCTTCCCCTTGCCACAGGCACCTGGGAGCATGTCTGCTCGTGGAGAAAGACTTTCCCGTGGGAAGCCGGTTTTTGTCAAACGGGTCCCAGTGCTCCGCTCCTCTCTTTTCACTCCTGCTGCCAGAAGCCCAGGGAGGATGGGAGGGCTTAGAACATGGCTGGGCACTGTGGTTTCTTCCAGAGAAGTGGAGGGCATTTGCTTTACCTTGCCACAACCACTTGGGATAGGGTCTGCACCTCAGGAAAACTGTTCCCGTGGGAAGCCGGCTTTTTGCAAAGGGGTCTCAGGGCCGTGAGCCTCGGGTGTCCCTCCGGCTCCCCAAAGCACAGGGACGAAGTGAGGGGCTTAGACCATACTTGGGCAATGTTGTTTCTTACACCTGGGTGTGTGGCATTTTGTTGAGCTGGCTACCCCCACTTGGGATAGGTGTTCCACAGCAAGCACCTATTGTTCGTCGTAAGTCATTTTTCCCCAGGGGTCTCCGGGCTGTGTTCGTTGGGGTTGAACTTCTGCTAGCAAAACCGCCGGGGTTGAGGGAAGGGTTCAGACTGTGCTTGGGCCCTGTGGTCTCTTCCAGGTCAGTGTCTGGCATTTCCTTCCCCTTGCCCCAGGCACCTGGGAGCATGTCTGCACGTGGAGAAAGACTTTCCCGTGGGAAGCCGGTTTTTGTCAAACGGGTCCCAGTGCTCTGCTCCTCTCTTTTCACTCCTGCTGCCAGAAGCCCAGGGAGGATGGGAGGGCTTAGAACATGGCTGGGCACTGTGGTTTCTTCCAGAGAAGTGGAGGGCATTTGCTTTACCTTGCCACAACCACTTGGGATAGGGTCTGCACCTCAGGAAAACTGTTTCCGTGGGATGCCGGCTTTTTGCAAAGGGGTCTCAGGGCCATGGGCCTCGGCTGTCCCTCCGGCTCCCCAAAGCACAGGGACGACGTGAGGGGCTTAGACCATGGCTGGGCAATGTTGTTTCTTACACCTGGGTGTGTGGCATTTTGTTGAGCTGGCTACCCCCACTTGGGATAGGTGTTCCAGAGCAAGCACCTATTGTTCGTCGGAAGCCATTTTTCCCCAGGGGTCTCCGGGCTGTGTTCGTTGGGGTTGAACTTCTGCTAGCAAAACCGCCGGGTTGAGGCAAGGGTTCAGAATGTGCTTGGGCCCTGTGGTCTCTTCCAGGTCAGTGTCTGGCATTTCCTTCCCCTTGCCCCAGGCACCTGGGAGCATGTCTGCACGTGGAGAAAGACTTTCCCGTGGGAAGCCGGTTTTTGTCAAACGGGTCCCAGTGCTCTGCTCCTCTCTTTTCACTCCTGCTGCCAGAAGCCCAGGGAGGATGGGAGGGCTTAGAACATGGCTGGGCACTGTGGTTTCTTCCAGAGAAGTGGAGGGCATTTGCTTTACCTTGCCACAACCACTTGTGAGAGGGTCTGCACCTCAGGAAAACTGTTTCCGTGGGAAGCCGGCTTTTTGCAAAGGGGTCTCAGGGCCGTGGGCCTCTGCTGTCCCTCCGGCTCCCCAAAGCACAGGGACGAGGTGAGGGGCTTAGACCATGGCTGGGCAATGTTGTTTCTTACACCTGGGTGTGTGGCATTTTGTTGAGCTGGCTACCCCCACTTGGGATAGGTGTTCCACAGCAAGCACCTATTGTTCGTCGGAAGCCGTTTTTGCCCCAGGGGTCTCCGGGCTGTGTTCGTTGGGGTTGAACTCCTGCTAGCAAAACCGCCGGGTTGAGGGAAGGGTTCAGACTGTGCCTGGGCCCTGTGGTCTCTTCCAGGTCAGTGTATGGCATTTCCTTCCCCTTGCCACAGGCACCTGGGAGCATGTCTGCACGTGGAGAAAGACTTTCCCGTGGGAAGCCGGTTTTTGTCAAACGGGTCCCAGTGCTCTGCTCCTCTCTTTTCACTCCTGCTGCCAGAAGCCCAGGGAGGATGGGAGGGCTTAGAACATGGCTGGGCACTGTGGTTTCTTCCAGAGAAGTGGAGGGCATTTGCTATACCTTGCCACAACCACTTGTGAGAGTGTCTGCACCTCAGGAAAACTGTTTCCGTGGGAAGCCGGCTTTTTGCAAAGGGGTCTCAGGGCCGTGGGCCTCGGCTGTCCCTCCGGCTCCCCAAAGCACAGGGACGAGGTGAGGGGCTTAGACCATGCCTGGGCAATGTTGTTTCTTACACCTGGGTGTGTGGCATTTTGTTGAGCTGGCTACCCCCACGTGGGATAGGTGTTCCACAGCAAGCACCTATTGTTCGTCGGAAGCCGTTTTTGCCCCAGGGGTCTCCGGGCTGTGTTCGTTGGGGTTGAACTCCTGCTAGCAAAACCGCCGGGTTGAGGGAAGGGTTCAGACTGTGCCTGGGCCCTGTGGTCTCTTCCAGGTCAGTGTCTGGCATTTCCTTCCCCTTGCCACAGGCACCTGGGAGCATGTCTGCACGTGGAGAAAGACTTTCCCGTGGGAAACCGGTTTTTGTCAAACGGGTCCCAGTGCTGTGCTCCTCTCTTTTCACTCCTGCTGCCAGAAGCCCAGGGAGGAGGGGAGGGCTTAGAACATGGCTGGGTACTGGGGTCTCTTCCAGAGAAGGGGATGACATTTGCTTTCCCTTGCCACCACCCCTTGGGATAGGGTCTGCACCTCAGGAAAACTGTTCCCGTGGGAAGCCGGCTTTTTGCAAAGGGGTCTCAGGGCCGTGAGCCTCGGGTGTCCCTCCGGCTCCCCAAAGCACAGGGACGAGGTGAGGGGCTTAGACCATGCCTGGGCAATGTTGTTTCTTACACCTGGGTGTGTGGCATTTTGTTGAGCTGGCTACCCCCACTTGGGATAGGTGTTCCAGAGCAAGCACCTATTGTTCGTCGGAAGCCATTTTTCCCCAGGGGTCTCCGGGCTGTGTTCGTTGGGGTTGAACTTCTGCTAGCAAAACCGCCGGGTTGAGGGAAGGGTTCAGACTGTGCTTGGGCCCTGTGGTCTCTTCCAGTTCAGTGTCTGGCATTTCCTTCCCCTTGCCCCAGGCACCTGGGAGCATGTCTGCATGTGGAGAAAGACTTTCCCGTGGGAAGCCGGTTTTTGTCAAACGGGTCCCAGTGCTCTGCTCCTCTCTTTTCACTCCTGCTGCCAGAAGCCCAGGGAGGATGGGAGGGCTTAGAACATGGCTGGGCACTGTGGTTTCTTCCAGAGAAGTGGAGGGCATTTGCTTTACCTTGCCACAACCACTTGGGATAGGGTCTGCACCTCAGGAAAACTTTTTCGTTGGGATGCCGGCTTTTTGCAAAGGGGTCTCAGGGCCGTGGGCCTCGGCTGTCCCTCCGGCTCCCCAAAGCACAGGGACGAGGTGAGGGGCTTAGACCATGCCTGGGCAATGTTGTTTCTTACACCTGGGTGTGTGGCATTTTGTTGAGCTGGCTACCCCCACTTGGGATAGGTGTTCCACAGCAAGCACCTATTGTTCGACGGAAGCCGTTTTTGCCCCAGGGGTCTCCGGGCTGTGTTCGTTGGGGTTGAACTCCTGCTAGCAAAACCGCCGGGTTGAGGGAAGGGTTCAGACTGTGCCTGGGCCCTGTGGTGTCTTCCAGGTCAGTGTATGGCATTTCCTTCCCCTTCCACAGGCACCTGGGAGCATGTCTACACGTGGAGAAAGACTTTCCCGTGGGAAGCCGGTTTTTGTCAAACGGGTCCCAGTGCTCTGCTCCTCTCTTTTCACTCCTGCTGCCAGAAGCCCAGGGAGGATGGGAGGGCTTAGAACATGGCTGGGCACTGTGGTTTCTTCCAGAGAAGTGGAGGGCATTTGCTTTACCTTGCCACAACCACTTGGGATAGGGTCTGCACCTCAGGAAAACTGTTCCCGTGGGAAGCCGGCTTTTTGCAAAGGGGTCTCAGGGCCGTGAGCCTCGGGTGTCCCTCCGGCTCCCCAAAGCACAGGGACGAAGTGAGGGGCTTAGACCATACTTGGGCAATGTTGTTTCTTACACCTGGGTGTGTGGCATTTTGTTGAGCTGGCTACCCCCACTTGGGATAGGTGTTCCACACCAAGCACCTATTGTTCCTCGGAAGCCATTTTTCCCCAGGGGTCTCCGGGCTGTGTTCGTTGGGGTTGAACTTCTGCTAGCAAAACCGCCGGGTTGAGGGAAGGGTTCAGACTGTGCTTGGGCCCTGTGGTCTCTTCCAGGTCAGTGTCTGGCATTTCCTTCCCCTTGCCCCAGGCACCTGGGAGCATGTCTGCACGTGGAGAAAGACTTTCCCGTGGGAAGCCGGTTTTTGTCAAACGGGTCCCAGTGCTCTGCTCCTCTCTTTTCACTCCTGCTGCCAGAAGCCCAGGGAGGATGGGAGGGCTTAGAACATGGCTGGGCACTGTGGTTTCTTCCAGAGAAGTGGAGGGCATTTGCTTTACCTTGCCACAACCACTTGTGAGAGGGTCTGCACCTCAGGAAAACTGTTTCCGTGGGAAGCCGGCTTTTTGCAAAGGGGTCTCAGGGCCGTGGGCCTCTGCTGTCCCTCCGGCTCCCCAAAGCACAGGGACGAGGTGAGGGGCTTAGACCATGGCTGGGCAATGTTGTTTCTTACACCTGGGTGTGTGGCATTTTGTTTAGCTGGCTACCCCCACTTGGGATAGGTGTTCCACAGCAAGCACCTATTGTTCGTCGGAAGCCGTTTTTGCCCCAGGGGTCTCCGGGCTGTGTTCGTTGGGGTTGAACTCCTGCTAGCAAAACCGCCGGGTTGAGGGAAGGGTTCAGACTGTGCCTGGGCCCTGTGGTCTCTTCCAGGTCAGTGTATGGCATTTCCTTCCCCTTGCCACAGGCACCTGGGAGCATGTCTGCTCGTGGAGAAAGACTTTCCCGTGGGAAGCCGGTTTTTGTCAAACGGGTCCCAGTGCTCCGCTCCTCTCTTTTCACTCCTGCTGCCAGAAGCCCAGGGAGGATGGGAGGGCTTAGAACATGGCTGGGCACTGTGGTTTCTTCCAGAGAAGTGGAGGGCATTTGCTTTACCTTGCCACAACCACTTGGGATAGGGTCTGCACCTCAGGAAAACTGTTCCCGTGGGAAGCCGGCTTTTTGCAAAGTGGTCTCAGGGCCGTGAGCCTCGGGTGTCCCTCCGGCTCCCCAAAGCACAGGGACGAAGTGAGGGGCTTAGACCATACCTGGGCAATGTTGTTTCTTACACCTGGGTGTGTGGCATTTTGTTGAGCTGGCTACCCCCACTTGGGATAGGTGTTCCACAGCAAGCACCTATTGTTCGTCGGAAGCCATTTTTCCCCAGGGGTCTCCGGGCTGTGTTCGTTGGGGTTGAACTTCTGCTAGCAAAACCGCCGGGTTGAGGGAAGGGTTCAGACTGTGCTTGGGCCCTGTGGTCTCTTCCAGTTCAGTGTCTGGCATTTCCTTCCCCTTGCCCCAGGCACCTGGGAGCATGTCTGCATGTGGAGAAAGACTTTCCCGTGGGAAGCCGGTTTTTGTCAAACGGGTCCCAGTGCTCCGCTCCTCTCTTTTCACTCCTGCTGCCAGAAGCCCAGGGAGGATGGGAGGGCTTAGAACATGGCTGGGCACTGTGGTTTCTTCCAGAGAAGTGGAGGGCATTTGCTTTACCTTGCCACAACCACTTGGGATAGGGTCTGCACCTCAGGAAAACTGTTTCGTTGGGATGCCGGCTTTTTGCAAAGGGGTCTCAGGGCCGTGGGCCTCGGCTGTCCCTCCGGCTCCCCAAAGCACAGAGACGAGGTGAGCGGCTTAGACCATGCCTGGGCAATGTTGTTTCTTACACCTGGGTGTGTGGCATTTTGTTGAGCTGGCTACCCCCACTTGGGATAGGTGTTCCACAGCAAGCACCTATTGTTCGACGGAAGCCGTTTTTGCCCCAGGGGTCTCCGGGCTGTGTTCGTTGGGGTTGAACTCCTGCTAGCAAAACCGCCGGGTTGAGGGAAGGGTTCAGACTGTGCCTGGGCCCTGTGGTGTCTTCCAGGTCAGTGTATGGCATTTCCTTCCCCTTCCACAGGCACCTGGGAGCATGTCTACACGTGGAGAAAGACTTTCCCGTGGGAAGCCGGTTTTTGTCAAACGGGTCCCAGTGCTCTGCTCCTCTCTTTTCACTCCTGCTGCCAGAAGCCCAGGGAGGATGGGAGGGCTTAGAACATGGCTGGGCACTGTGGTTTCTTCCAGAGAAGTGGAGGGCATTTGCTTTACCTTGCCACAACCACTTGGGATAGGGTCTGCACCTCAGGAAAACTGTTTCCGTGGGAAGCCGGCTTTTTGCAAAGGGGTCTCAGGGCCGTGAGCCTCGGCTGTCCCTCCGGGTCCCCAAAGCACAGGGACGAGGTGAGGGGCTTAGACCATGCCTGGGCAATGTTGTTTCTTACACCTGGGTGTGTGGCATTTTGTTGAGCTGGCTACCCCCACTTGGGATAGGTGTTCCACAGCAAGCACCTATTGTTCGTCGGAAGCCGTTTTTGCCCCAGGGGTCTCCGGGCTGTGTTCGTTGGGGTTGAACTCCTGCTAGCAAAACCGCCGGGTTGAGGGAAGGGTTCAGACTGTGCCTGGGCCCTGTGGTCTCTTCCAGGTCAGTGTATGGCATTTCCTTCCCCTTGCCACAGGCACCTGGGAGCATGTCTGCACGTGGAGAAAGACTTTCCCGTGGGAAGCCGGTTTTTGTCAATCTCATAGGGAAGTAATAAACTCTTTGGCATAACCTGACTCACCCAGCATCAGTAAAGCAGTTCCAGAACTCAGCCCAGGGCCCTTGTTGCCTACCGAATTGAAGCCACCACCATGCCTCTATCGAAAGGAATTCCCAAAGACTCTCCTCTGACTCCACCACCAAAGAAACAGCAGATTGAATATGGCACTTCAAAATATCGAGATGATACATCTAGTATAGTTAGATACACAAGGTTTACCTTTATTTTATTGTTTTTTATTACATAATGTTATAGTCTCTATATAGTACAGTAAATTTCGATGATACATTAGTTGCATATAACACCCAGTGCACCATGCAATATGTGCCCTCCTTACTACCCATCACCAGCCTATATTTTAAACAGGAAAATGCTGCTCTGAATAATTTTGAATTTTCCCTCGACCCCCAATGTAACTCTGGGATGAAAAGACTAATCAGTGATGAAACATCACCTTTGACAATTGGAAAGACATCATCCATATTTGTATGTGACGACAAAAGGCCATCTAACACTAAATGGTGGCCACTCACCCATATCTTAGGCCCAACTGTATAAACACTGTCAAACGTATATCTTAAAAATAGACAAAGAGTAAACCTCACCTTCCCTTTCTAATGAAAGAGTGTTTCTAGGAAACAGCTGTTCAAAATACATTCATAAGCAGTCAATGAACAGAGAAAATGGGATCCCCTGCAAAGTGCTCCAAGCTCAGAAACTAAGTACCTCCTTCACCAAATTCAGAACGCTGACAACTATTACTTAAGTTTTACTTCATGGCTCAACTAGAGAAAAGAGAAAAACCCAGGAGATGGTGGGTTAATGAGAGGTTTTACTTCCAGTCCTGATGTGGATATGACATTTCTCCAAATGGTCCTGCCGTTTTCTCTGAATGCTGGATCCCGTGTCAAGCTGCCTCACTGACTCAGATGCAGACGTTCAGAACGTCGGGTCTCGCGGAGCCAGAGCAGAGAAGTGTTGTCAGATGGGGAGAAGCAGCTCCTCGGACCTAAAGCCTGCACACCTGCTGTGGTTTCTGGGAGAAGGGGAAACATAGACTTGTCTTTTAGTAGTAATTATCTCCCAGCCCATTGCCACCATTCCCAGGGAACAGGCAGCACAATGCTGAAGTTGGGTAACGGCTCTGGGGTTTCCTAGTGCCACACATGTGCCTGAAGGAACAGGGAACACCCTGCTGAACTTGGGGAACTGCTCAAGGTCCATTACCTGCACTGTGTCGGGGGACAGGGGCACCGCACTGAAGTTGGGGACTGTGCGGTCCTTTTCTCTCGCTCTTCCTGGGGAACACGGGAAACCCTGGAATGTCTGCGAACCATCCCACAAAAGCTTTGCTGAGCGGGTGCCCTGGAGTTCCTGGGTCTGGGGTGTATGGCCAGTTGACGGAGACTAGGCAGAAGAGACTTTCAAGGGAAAAAGGAAAGAAACCTGAGTCTCCATGATGAACTCTCTCAACATGCCCTTCCAGAACCCCGCCTCTTACCCGGGGTGCCCCTACTCCCAGAAAGCCCACCTATGGCCACACAGCATGCACTCACCCAGCCAGGAACTCCACAGGTCCACTCTCTCAAAACTCCACTTCCTTGGCTCCTGGTCTGGGTCCTTGGGCTGCTCCGGATCTGCACACAGAGACGTAGCTCCACCCCCATGGGGTGATTGCTTGGGGAGTATGATGCTTCCAACTCCTTGAATGCCAGGCAACCGGCCCCATGACTCACAACTCTGGGAGTGCAGAGGTCCAGGAGGCACCTCCTTGGCTAAACGCCCTGAGCAGGCATGACGGGGATCATGGGCAGGGCTGCAATCACACACACACACACACACACACACACACACACACACGGACCCTTTCGCAGACCCCTCTAGCTGCAGACCACCCTCAGAGCCCTGCCCCTTCCCTTCTGCACCAACCCTTCCTGCAAGGGTGTGCCTGGTTCCTGGCAAGGTCAGCTGCTCTCAGACTGTTCCAGCCTTGGGCTTTAGGAAATGCAATGCTTTTATGCATATCCAAGGCAATTTTAAGCGCCAAAAGGAATGCTCCAAGCGGGAATAGCTTTGCCTTCTTGTCTCACCCATGGAGTGGATAGTGCTTCTCAGACCTTCAAAACATCCTTCTAGGGTGAGCCCATTTGTGCTGCAATCTATATACACATGCTTAGTTCTACAGGGAAGGAAGGAAAAGCCGGCCTTCTGTTCTGTCGCGGTTGTGAACCAGGAACATTTATTTTTCACTTGAAAACAGAGTGTTATTGTCGACACTAAATGAAGGAACCTTTTAAAACATTTTAGAGAGGAAGAAAGAGAGTTTTATTCAAACCCAAGTCAAAGACAGCTGCCTGGGAGACACAATCTTCACAAAGAAGGGAGTGCTCCAGGAAAGGAACATTTAGGGCAGGGTCATATATTTGTTCTGAGTTGTACTACGTACAGTTATACATCACGATGAGGAAGAAGGTTCCAGAAAGTGACACTTTTTCTTATGTTTTCAGTATGTACAAATCAGTATGACTTTAATCTTATGGGAGCAAGAAAGGTTCTTTTGTGTTCTCACCTTGATGTTGGCAAAGGCATTTTTTGGTTCTCTTTTTCTTTTTGATGCATATGGACAATAAGTGCTGGGGGCAGAAATAGGGCCCATGCTTTGAGGGTTTGCCCAGTCATTTTGAGCTGGGTAAAATGTTAAAGGAGAGCTTTCCTGGGAGGCCAAGATCAGGCCTCACAGATGGTATGACATAAAAATTACTCTTATCCTTATCATCACTACCAAATGGTGGAACGTGAGATGAAAGCACCTTTCCAATAGTAAAGAGACATCAAAGGACCCCTACAGAAGGTTACCTGCTCCATGGTCAACACAGAGGCATTCATGGTCTCTGGACTCCTCCCCTTGTCCTGCCCAAATCTCTGAAACATAGAGATCATTTACAGTCAGAATTTTAGACATCTTAGAGATGTCTGGCACCATTCCCTTGGGCTACAGAATACAACAGAATAGCTCACTGTCACAACACGAAAGTGCCCCTGGATACACTAAGTTCTTTCTCCACAACGTTGGCCTTAATGAAATCATAATCGTAACATAGAAACACTACGATGGTTGGGAATAAATAATCACAGGTAAGGGAATATTTAGGAAATCTTTAGAAGCATTGTCTCACTCTATAGAAGAGGCTAACTGCTTTAAATACTATTTCCGACCTTACAGGACACTCTACAGACCAGAGCCTCCATCAATTAAAAAAGCATAGTTCTTTCAGTCACTTTAATATCAGAAAAATAGTATAGTATCTCTATTCCTAGGGATCTTTAAGTCTCCGACTCAAAGGTCCTCCACTGAGAGAATTATCTTCATGATCATGATGGGCAGAGGTGAAAAGGCAGCCGAATTCATTCCATTTGGCCACACAACAAGAAAATCCTAATACTTCCTAGGTTTCCAGATTGAGAAGACCAGGGGTAGAGCGAAATGGTACCTTGTATGGAAGAACAAGGGATTTGGAGTCAGTTTGGAGATCCCACTTAGGTTTCTGACACTAAAATCCTCTGTAATTCATATCATTTCTGAGCCTTTGTCTATCCATCTAAAAATGGGACTCATTCTATCTACACCCCAGTTGAGAAGTTTACGAGGGAGAATGCTACTCAGAGCCAGTATGGATTCTCCCAAGAGCAGGTGCTCAGGAGCCATAATTACCATTGGGTCTATATCTTTTCCAGAGAAAAGAACACATGGTGAAACCGTGTTTCGAAAAGATGACTCACAAGATGATTTTCACACTTTCATGAAGGTCAAGAAACTGCTATTTTGTTGTAATTCTCTCAGAAATCATGTTATTAGCCTGGTGGGGACAATAGCAACATCATCACTAGGAGTGGGGAGCTTCTCATCTCCATATGGCTATGTTGACTACCTTAACACAATGCCACCAGAAAGGAAAGCTGGAGGGAGATGTGTGTGGGCACAGGCCAAGGCTGCCAGGTGTGTCTGGGACATGCAGAACTCTGATAGGAGGCTTAAGTCCTGTCTATGTTAGGATAGTCAGTGCTCTTCAGAGACAAAGGGCCATTGTGTGTGAGCCCTGATGTAGAAAAGGTGGAAAATGTCCATTGCGATTCCCTCTCTGACCCTTAGGATATGCAGCAAAGTTACATTGAATTTTTAAACATGGAGGGATTTCCTGGTCTTCTTTTCATGAGGACTCGGGCTCTATTCCTTGGTGGCCTACGAATAGAATCTAGTTAGTTTCAGGATGTTAAAATGTAGACATGATTCATGGAACAACATATCATCTGGGTAAATAGTCTATGACCACTGGAAATAATGTAGTCTGCACGTATTATGCAATATTACATAGACGTCAATTAGGTCACATTTGTTACCAATGTTTTGTCTGCTTTTTCCATCAGATATTGAGAAAGGCATATTAAAATTTCCAAACAAAATTTCCAAAAAAATAGGATGCCGATCAAAAATGTTGTGTGAAAACGAAAAGAAAGTGCCATCACTCCATTCAGTGAATCAGGTTTGTGCAGAGAGACGGTAACGTTGATCACTGAAGACACCAGGGTTTTCCAATATGTGTGTTGAACCTTAAGGAAACTGCCATAGACGTAACTCTCAGTAAGAAGAGCATGGTAAGGGTCTTCCAACTCCCATCCTCTGTCATGATGATGGAAGCATGTTGCAGAGTGGGAATGAAAGCATAAGGGCCACTAACCAATCTTCAAGGAAGAACATTGTATCAAAGCCATCATTCACCTGACATCTTCGGTAGTGAAGATGAAACTATTGGCACAGGTGTCTAAGAAAACATAGGGAAAGTGCCATATACTGAAGTCCACGAAAGAACACCATAGAGAAAGCATCTTGCATCTCACAGTCTTCTGTCATAAAAACGGAAGTATGTGCAAAACTGTCTGTGAAAACAGACGCATAAAGCGCGTTGTTTCACTCTATACAGGAACACTGTATTGACACCATGTCTCAACTCACAACTTCTGTAGTGAAGACGGAAGCCTTGGTAAGAATGTGTGCGAGCTCATAAAGAAGTGCCGTCTACTTAATTCTAAGAACCAAATCTGTGTAGATAGAAAACAATATCAAACCAACCTCCTGACAAATGGATCAACCGGGGTTTCTTTCCTGTGTGTTGAACCTTAACGAAAGTGCCATACACTTAATAGTAGGTGAGAGCACTGAGTAGATAGCATCTTTCAACCAACAAATTCTGTCATGAAGATGGAAACGTTTGCATCATTGCCCTGAAAGCATAAGGAAAGTGACAGAGACTTAGCTTCAAGAAAGGACCGTACCGAATCCATCCTTCAAGGCACGTCTTCTTTTACGAAGTTGGAAGCATTCTCAGAAGTGTTTCTCAGCATAAGGGAATTATCGTACGCTTAACTTTATGAGGGAAATCCGTAGGACACTGTCTGAAACTCAGATCTTTTCTCATGAGGCTGAAAGCATTGGCTCAAGGGTAAAGGAACTTGTAAAGAAATGACGTTTACTCCACTCTGAGCACCAAGGTTCTGTATAGAGAATGAAACTTCAAACATCCTGATGCACGAAGAGAGAAGCTTTTTCAAATATCTGTGTTGAACGGTAAAAGAAGTGCCATACGCTTAGCACTATTAAAGAGCACCATCTGGAGACAACTTTCCAAATCAAGTTCATGAGGGTGGATGTATGTTCCAAAATCTGCATGAAACCTAAGGAACATTCTGTATGCTCAGGTAAGAACACCCTTGGAAAAAATCTTTCAACTCACATCTTCTGTAATGAAGATGGGAGTACTTGCAGAAGTGCAAGTGAAAGCATAAGGAGAGGTCCTATTTAAGTAGTTGTGAGAAACAACTCCGTGTTGATAGAAGGCAACATCGAAGTAACATGGTGACCCATGAATATACACCCGTTGTCCAGCACGTGCCTTGAACCTTAAGGAAAAGGGCACTATATACAAATCTCAGTCAGAACACCGAATGGACACCATCTTCCAAGTCACAGCTTCTGTGGGGATGATCGCAAGTTTTTCAAGTGTCTACGAATGCATAAGGAAGGTGTCACCTACTTTACACTAGGAGAGAATACTCTATCTAAAAGCATCTTGCACCTCACATCTTTTCTCATGAAGTGGGAGCATTGTGCAAAACAGTGCCTGCGAGCATCAAGATAATGCACTTCGTTTAAAACTGTAATAATACTACACAGAAAGCATCACTCAACTCACTTCTTTCATGAGGATGAAAGCCGTTCGAAAAGGTTGTGTGAAAACAAAAAGAAAGTGCAATCAGTCAATTAGCTAAAGAGTTTGTGTAGAGAGACGGCAACTGTGATCAGTGAAGACACTAGGGCTTCCCTATATGTGTTTCCTTAAGGTTCACTTAAGGAAACAGCCCCAGATGTAACTCTCAGTAATAGGAGTGCGTGGAAACAGTCTTCCAACTCCCGTCGTCTGTCATGATGATTGAAGAATGTTTCAGAGTGGGAATAAAAGCATAGGGAAAGGGCCAATAACGAATATTTAAGACAGAATATTGTATCGAAGCCATCTTTCACCTCACGTATTCTATCATGAAGATGAAAGCATTTCAACAGGCGTCTAAGAAAACATAAGGAAAGTGCCATATACTGAAGTCTCTGAAAGAACACCATAGAGAAAGCATCTTGCATCTCACAGTTTTTTTTTTCTTTTTTTAATGTTTTATTATGTTTGTCAACATACAGTGCATCCCCGGTTTCCGATGTAAGGCTCGATGATTCATTAGTTGTGTATAACACCTAGTGCACCATGCAATACGTGCCCTCCTTACCACCCATCACCGGTCTATCCCATTCCCCCACCCCCCTCCCTTCTGAGGCCCTCAGTTTGTTTCTCATAGTCCATAGTCTCTCATGTTTCATTCCCCCTTCTGATTATCCCCCCCTTCTTTATCCCTTTCTTCTCCTACCGATCTTCCTAGTTCTTTTGTTCCATAGATGAGAGAAATCATATGATAGTTGTCTTTCTCTGCTTGATTTATTTCACTTAGCATTAGCTCCTCCAGTGCCATCCATGTTGTAGCAAATGTTGAGAACTCGTTCTGATAGCTGAGTAATATTCCATTGTATGTATGGACCACAACTTCTTAATCCAGTCATCTGTTGAAGGGCATCTCGGCTCTCTCCACGATTTAGCTATTGTGGACATTGCTGCTGTGAACATTGGGGTGCATATGGCCCTTCTCTTCACTACGTCTGTATCTTTGGGGTAAACACCCAGTAGTGCAATGGCTGGATCATAAGGTAGCTCAATTTTTAACTTTTTAAGGGACCTCCACACTGTTTTCCAGAGTGGCTGTACCAACTTGCATTCCCACCAACAATGTAGGAGGGATCCCCTTTCTCCACATCCTCTCCAACAATTGTTGTCTCTTGCCTTGTCTATTTTTGCCATTCTAACTGGCGTAAGGTGGTATCTCAGTGTGGTTTTGATTTGAATTTCTTTGATGGCTAATGATTTTGAACATTTTTTCATGTGTCTGTTAGCCATTTGTATGTCTTCATTGGAAAAGTGTCTGTTCATATCTTCTGCCCATTTTTTGATTTATTTGTTTCTCGTGTATTGAGTTTGAGAAGTTCTTTGAAGATCTTGGATACCAGTCCTTTATCTGTAGTATCATTTGCAAATATATTCTCCCATTCCGTGGGCTGCCTCTTTGATTTTCTGTTTCCTTGACTGTGCCGAAACTTTTAATCTTGATGAAGTCCCATAAATTCATTGTATCTTTTGTTTCTCTTGCCTTTGGGGATGTATCATGAAAAAGCTTGTTTTGGCCGATGTCGTGGAGGTTGCTGCCTATGTTCTCCTCTAGAATTTTGATGGATTCCCATCGAGGTCTTTCATCCATTTGGAGTTTATTTTTGTGTATGGTGTGAGAGAGTGGTCAAGTTTCATTCTTTTGCATGTAGCTGTCCAATTTTCCCAGCACCATTTATTGAAGAGACTTTTTTCCCACCGGATGTTTTTTCCTCCTTGCTCAAATATTAGCTGCACAAAGAGCCGAGGGTCCATTTCTCTGTTCTCTATTCTGTTCCATTGGTCTATGTGTCTGCTTTTGTGCCAGTAGCATGCTGTCTTTGTGATCACAGCTTTGTAGTACAGCTCGAAATCTGGCATTGTGATGCCCCCAGCTTTATTTTTCCTTTTCAACAGTTCCTTGGAGATTCATGGCTTTTTCTGTTTCCATGCAAATTTAAGGACTATTTGTTCCAGTTCTTTGAAAAATGTCCTCAGTATTTTGATCGGGATAGCATTGAAAGTGTAGATAGCTCTGGGTAGCATGGACATTTTAACTATATTAATTCTTCTGATCCTTGAGCATGGAATACCTTTCCATCTTTTTATGTCTTCCTTAATGTCTTTCAAGAGTGATTTATAGTTTCTAGAATATAGGTCCTTTACGTCTCTGGTTAATTCTAAGGTCACGTACGGTTTTTGGTGCTATTGTAAATGGGATGGATTCCCTAATTTCTCTTTCTTCGGTCTCGTTATTCGTGTACAGAAATGCAACTGATTTCTGAGCATTAATTTTGTATCCCACCACATTACTGAATTGCTCTATAACTTCTAATAGTTTGGGAGTGGCTTCTTTTGGGTTTTCCATATAGAGTATCATGTCATCTGCGAAGAGAGATATTTTGACTTCTTCTTTGCCGATTTGAATACCTTTGATCCCTTTTGTCGTCTGATTGCTGTTGCAAAGACTTCCAGTACGATGTTGAATAATAGTGGCGAGAGTGGGCATCCTTGTCGAGTTCCTGATCTTAAGGGAAAGGCTTCCAGCTTTTCCCCATTGAGAATAATATTTGCAGTAGGCTTTTCATAGATGGCTTTTATGAGATTGAGAAATGTACCCTCTATTCCTACACTCTGAAGGGTTTTAATCAGGAAAGGATGCTGTATTTTGTCAAATGCTTTTTCGGCATCGATTGAGAGGATCATATGATTCCTGAGTCTTTTCTTGTTGATATGATATATCACGCTGATGGATTTGCGAATATTGAACCACGCTTGCATCCCAGGTATGAATCCCACTTGATCGTGATGGGTAATTCTTTTAATGTACTGTTGGATTTTATTAGCAAGTATCTTGTTGAGGATTTTGGCGTCCATATTCATTAGGGAAATCGGTCTGTCATTCTCCTTTTTGAGGGGGTCTTTGCCTGGTTTGGGGATCAAGGTAATATTGGTCTCATAGAATGAGTTTGGTAGCTTTCCTTCTGTTTCTATTTTTTGAAATAGCTTTAGGAGAGTAGGTATTATTTCTTCTTTGAATGTTTGGTAGAATTCCCCAGGAAAACCGTCCAGGCCTGGAGTTTTGTTATTTGGAAGGTTGTTTATCACTGACTCAATTTCTTCATCATTAATTGGCCTGTTTAAGAAATCAGTTTCTTCCTGTTTCAATCTTGGTAGTTTATAGGTTTCCAGGAAGGATTCCATCTCTTCCAGATTGCTTAGTTTATTGGCATATAGCTGTTGATAAAAATTTCTAATAATCCTTCCAATTTCAATGGTGTTCATTGTGACCTCTCCTTTTTCATTCATAATATTAATATTCGGGTCCTTTCTCTTTTCTTTTGGATGAGCGTTGCCAGTGGTCTGTCAATTTTATTGATTCTCTCCAAGAACCAGCTTCTAGTCCTGTTGATCTGCTCTACTGTACTTCTGGTTTCTGCTTGATTGATTTCAGCTCTAATTTTGGTCAGCTGCTTCCTCGTGCGTGGGTTAGGCCTGTCCCTCTGTTGCTGTTTCAGCTTCTTGAGGTGAGAATATAAAAACCGCATTTTAGATTTTTCTATTCTTTTGAGTGAGGCTTGGATGGCTATGTATTTCCCCCTTAGGACTGCCTTTGCAGTATCCCATAGGTTTTTGGACTGTTGTATTTTCATTCCCATTGGTCTCCATAAATTGTTTAATTTGATTTTTGATTTCCTGGTTTATCGAGTCATTCCTGAGCAGGATGGTTCTTATTCTCCAGGTGTCTGAGTTTCTTCCAAATTTTTCCTTGTGGTTGAGTTTCGATTTCAGAGCGTTGTGGTCTGAGAATATGCACGGGATAATTTCAATATTTTGGTATCGGTTGAGACCTGTTTTGTGTCCCAGAACATGGTCTATTCTTGAGAATGTTCCATGGGCATTAGAATAGAATGAGTATTCTTTGGTTCTGGGGTGTAGTGTTCTATATATATCTATGAGGTCCAACTTGTCGAGTATAGCATTCAAAGCCTTTGATTCTTTGCTTAGTTTTTGCCAGGGTGTTCTGTCTATTTCTGAGAGTGGAGTGTTGAGGTCCCCTACTATTAATGTATTTTTATTTATATGTCTCTTTATTCTGGTTAAGAGTTGGCTTGTGTATCTTGCTGCTCCCCTGTTGGGGGCATATATATTTATAATTGTCATATCCACTTGTTGAATACTTCCTTTAAGAATAATATAGTGCCCTTCTGCATCTCTAACAATAGTCTGTAGTTTAAAGTCCAATTTATCTGATATGAGAATTGCTACCCCAGCTTGCTTTTGAAGTCCATTTGCGTGAAAGATGGTACTCCATCCCCTTACTCTCAGTCTGAATGCATCTTTGGGTTCGAAATGAGTCTCTTGTAGACAGCAAATGGATGGGTCATTTCTTTTTATCCAATCTGCAACCCTTCTTTTTCTTTTGTTTTAAGATTTCATTTATTAATTTGACAGCAAAACAGCCAGTGAGAGAGGGAACACAAGCAGGGGGAGTAGGAGAGGAAGAAGCAGGCTCACAGCGGAGGAGCCTGATGTGGGGCTCGATCCCACAATGCTGGGATCACGCCCTGGCTGAAGGCAGACGCTTAACTGCTGTTCCACCCAGGCGCCCTGCATCTCACTGTCTTCTGGCATGAAAAAGGAAGCATGTGAAAAAGTGTGTACAAAAAGAGATGCATAAAGCGCGTTGCCTCACTCTATAGAAGAACACTGTATAGACATCATGTCTCAACTCACAACTTCTGTTGTGAAGATGGAACCCTTGGCAAGAGTGTGTGCAAGCACGTAGAGAAAGGGCTGTCTACTTAATTCTGAGAACCAAATCTGTCTAGATAGAAAACGATATCGAACCCACCTTCTGACAAATGGATCAACCAGGGTTTTCTTCCCTATGTGTTGAAACTTAAGGAAAGTGCCATAAACTTAGTAGGTGAGAGCACTGGGTAGATAGCATCTTAAAACCACGACTTCTATCATGAAGACGAAAATGTTTGCAACGTTGTGGTGAAAACATAAGGAAAGTGGCAGAGACATGGCTCCAAAAAAGGACAGTACCTAATCCATCTTTCAAGGCACGTGTTCTTTCATGAAGCTGGAAGCATATACAAGAGAGTGTTTCTCAGCTTAAGGGAATTATCGTATGCTTAACTTTACAAGAGAACTCCATAGAATACCCTCTGAAACATCTTTTCACATGACCCTGGAAGCATTGGCTAAAGGGTGAGGGAATGTGTAAAGAAATGCCATTTACTCGACTCTGAGCACCAATGTTCTGTATAGAGGAAGAGATTTCAAACATCCTGATGTATGAAGAGAGATTTTCAAATATCTCTGTTGAACCATAAGAGAAGTGCCATATGCTTAACACTAAGAAAGAGCACCATCTAGAGACAACCTTCCAAATCACAACTACCTTCATGAAGATGGATGTATGTTCCAAAACTGTATGAAAACCTAAGGAACATGCTGTATGCTCAGGTAAGAACACCCTTGGAAAAGATCTCCCAACTCACATCTTCTGTAATGAAGATGGAAGTACATGCAGAAGTGTGAGTGAAAGCATAAGGAGAGGTCCTAAGTAGTTGTGAGTACCAGGTCAGTGTTGATAGGCAACATCGAAGTAACATGGTGACCCAGGAATATATATGCGTTGTCCAATACGTGCGTTGAACCTTAAGGAAAGAACAATATACCCAAATCTCAGTCAGAACACCAAATGGACACCCTCATCCAAGTCACATCTTCTGTTAGGAAGATGTCAAGATTTTCGAAAGTGTCTACAAATGCATAGGGAAAGGGACACCTACTTTACTCAAGGAGAGAACACTCTATATAAAAGCGTCTTGCACCTCACATCTGGTGTCATGAATTGGGAGCATTGTACAAAACTGTGCCTGCAAGCATCAAGATAATGCCTTTTGTTGAACCATGTAAGAACACTACAAGGAAAGCATCTCTCAACTCACATCAGTCATGAGGAGGAAAGCCCTTCAAAAGTTGTGTGAAAACGAAAGGAAAGTGCCATCAGTCAATTCAGCAAACCATGTTTTTGTAGAAACAAGGCAACATTGATCAGTGAAAACAGCAGGGTTTACCAATACGTGTGTTGAACTTTAAGGAAACAGCCATAGACGTAATCTCAGGAAGAAGAGGGTATGGAAAGGGTTTTCCAAGTCCCATAAACTGTCATGATGATGGAAGCATGTGTCTGATTGGGAATAAAAGCATAAGGAAAGGGAGGTGAACCAACTTTAGGAAAGAACATTGTACCGAAGCCATCTTTGAAGTCACGTCTTCAGTCTTGAAGATGAAACCGTTTGTACAAGTGCCTAAGAAAACATAAGGAAAGTGCCATATACTGAATCTACGAAGGAACACCGTAGAGAAACCATCTGGCATCTCACAGTCCTCTGTCATGAAAACGGAAGCTTGTGCAAATGTGTGTAAGAAAGAGACACATAAAGCTCCTGGAGCATGCAGGGGCGGCTGGCAGTGTTAGAAACACAGACAGAGAGACACTGGCCCTGTAGGTGAGAGCTGGGAAGCCAGGTGTGGGGCTCACATCCTGGACAGTGCAGGGTTGAGCAGCACCAACAGAAACAGAGTTAAAGTGGCCAGAACATCAGTGGAGAATGGTCCGCAATCCATCTGTTCTGAGACAGAGGCTGTGATTCGGCCACTGCTGCTCTGACTCTCAGAAGAAACACAGCAAACCACCAGGGAAAGCCGCCAGAGAAAAGAAGCCTGGAAAGACCGGCTCACAGTGTGCCCACCCCCATCCCCCTTCGCAGGGTACACAGAGACTCTACCCAAACAGGGTTGCCCAAGTATCGGCACGGCAGGCCCCTACCTCAGAAGGCAGGCTGAAAAATCAAGAAGCCCCCATACCTAAGATCCCTATAAAACAAGGGCGCACGGCCTGGGTCGTGGTCAATAATTTGGGCTCTGGACAACACCACAACCTCTCCTCATCTGAATGATGAGGAGAAGTCCCCCCCCACAGCAAAGAAAAGACAATAAGTTTGTGGCCTCTGCCACAGAACTTATGGATATGGATATAACCAAATTATCAGAAATGGAATTCAGAGTAACAATGGTCAAGATGATTTGTAGACTTGAAAAAAATATTGACAAAATTGTTAATGAGAACATAGAATCTCTAAGGGCAGAAATGTGAGTGAATCTGGCAGAAATTAAAAATTCTAGGAGCCAAATGCAGTCAAAACTAGAGGCTCTGTTGGCCAGGGTGAATGAGGCAGAAGGACGTATCAGCGAATTGGAAGATGGGTTAGTAGAGGAAAAAGCTAAAAGAGAATCTGGACTCAAAAAAATCCACACACAGGAATGTAGGTTACGGGAAATGACTGACTCAATAAAACGTTCCAGTGTCAGAATCATCGGCATTCCTGAGGACGTAGAGAAAAACAGAGGTCTAGAAGAGATATTTGAACAAATTGTAGCTGAAAACTTCCCTAATCTAGCAAGGGAAACAAACATTCGTGTCCAAGAGGCAGAGAGGACCCCTTCCAAGCTCAACCATGACAAACCCACGCCACGTCACGTCATAGTGCATTTCGCAAATATTAGATGCAAGGATACAGTATTGAAAGCGGCCAGGGCAAAGAAATTTCTCACGTACCAAGGCAAAGATATCAGAATTACGTCTGACCTCTCTCCACAGACCTGGAATGAGATAAAGGGTTGGGGGGCATTTTTAAATCTCTTTCAGAGAAAAACATGCAGCCAAGGATCCTTTATCCAGCAAGGCCGTCATTCAGAATTCATGGAGAAATAAAGACCTTCCAGAATCGTGGTCATTGACCAATTTTTTTAACCACAAAACCAGCCCTACAGGAGATATTAAGGGGGGGGGGGGTTCTATAAAAGTAAAAAGGCCCCAAGAGTGATACAGAACATAAAGTCACAATCTATGGAAACAAAGACTTTACTGGCAATATGGCATCATTAAAATCACATCTCTCAATAATCCGTCTCAATGTAAATGGCCTAAATGCTCCCATAAAACACCACAGGGTTTCTGATTGGATAAAAAGACATGACCCATCCATTTGCTATCTACAGACACTCATTTTGAACCTAAAGATACATTCAGACTAAAAGGATGGAATACCATCTTTCACGCCAATGGACCTGAAAAGAAAGCTGGGGTAGCAATTCTCATGTCAGACAGATTGGATTTGAAACTAAAGACTATAGTTAGAGACACATAAGGGCACTATATTATTCTTAAAGGATGTATCCAACAAGTGGATATGACAATTATAAATATATATGCCCCAACAGGGGAGCAGCAAGATACACAAGCCAACTCTTAACCAGAATAAAGAGATATATAGATAAAAATACATTAATAGTAGGAACCTCAACACTCCACTATCAGCAACAGACAGAGCACCGGAGCAGAAAACCAACATAGAAACAAGAGCTTTGAATGCCATGCTAGACGAGTTAGACCTCATAGATATATATAGAACACTGTACCCCAGAACCAAAGAATACTCATTCTATTCTAATGCCCATGGAACATTCTCAAGATTAGACCATGTTCTGGGACACAAATCAGGTCTCAACTGATACGAAAAACTGAAATTATCCCCTCATATTCTCAGAGCACAACACTCTGAAATTGGAACTCAAAAACGAGGAAGATTTTGGAAAAAAACTCAAACACTTGGAAACTAAGAACCATCCTGCTCAGGAATGACCCAATGAACCAGGAAATCAAAAATATATTTAAACAATTTATGGAGACCAAGGGGAATGAAAACACAACGGTCCAAAACCTATGGGATACTGCAAAGGCAGTCCTAAGGGGGAATACATAGCCATCCAAGCCTCACTCAAAAGAATAGAAAAATCTAAAATGCAGTTTTTATATTCTCACCTCAAGAAGCTGGAACAGCAACAGAGGGACATGCCTAATCCACGCACGAGAAAGCAGTTGACCAAAACTAGAGCAGAAATCAATGAACTAGAAACCAGAAGTACAGTAGAGCAGATCAACAGGACTAGAAGCTGGTTCTTTGAAGGAATCAATAAAATATACAAAACACTGGCAAGACTTATACAAATGAATAGAGAAAGGACCTAAATTAATAAAATTATGAATGAAAAAGGAGAGGTCATGACCAACACCAATGAAATTGGAATGATTATTAGAAACTTTTACAAACAGCTATATGCCAATAAATTAAGCAATCTGGAAGAGATGGAGGCCTTCCTAGAAACCTATATACTACCAAGACTGAAACAGGAAGAAATTGACTTTTTAAACAGGCCAATTAATTATGAATAGATTGAGCCAGTGATAAACAACCTTCCAAATAACAAAACTCCAGGCCCGGACGGTTTTCCTGGGGAATTCTACCAATCATTCAAAGAAGAAATAATACCTATTCTCCTAAAGCTATTTCAAAAAATAGAAACAGAAGGAAAGCTACCAAACTCATTCTATGAGGCCAATATTACCTTGATCCGCAAAACAGGCAAAGACCCCCTCAAAAAGAAGAATTACAGACCAATTTCCCTAATGAATATAGATGCCAAAATCCTCAACCAGATTCTGGCTAATAGAATCCAACAGTACATTAAAACGATTATCCATCATGAACAAGTGGGATTCATCCCTGGGATGAAAGCGTGGTTCAAAATTCGCAAATCGATCAGCGTGATACATCATATCAACAAGAAAAGACTCAGGAACCATATGATCCCCTCAACTGATCCAGAAAAAACATTTGACAAAATACAGCATCCTTTCCTGATTAAAACCCTTCAGAGTGTAGGAATAGAGGGTTCATTTCTCAATCTCATAAAAGCCATCTATGGAAAGGCTACAGAAAATATTCTCAATGGGGAAAAGCTGGAAGCCTTTCCCTTAAGATCAGGAACTCAACAAGGATGCCCACTCTCGCCACTATTATTCAACATAGTACTAGAAGTCCTTGCAACAGCAGACAACAAAAAGGGATAAAAGGTATCCAAATCAGCAAAGAAGTCAAAATGTCTCTCTTCGCAGATGACATGATACTCTATATGGAAAACCCAATAGAATACATGCGGAAAATATGAGAAGTTATAGAGCAATTCAGTAATGGGGTGGGATAGAAAATCAATGCTCAGAAATCAGTTGCATTTCTATACACGAATAATGAGACTGAAGAAAGAGAAATTAGGGAATCCAGCCCATTTACAATAGCACCAAAAACCATATGTTACCTAGGAATTAACCAGAGACGTAAAGGACCTATATTCTAGAAACTATAAATCACTTTTGAAAGACGTAGAGGAAGACACAAAGAGATGGAAAAATACTCCATGCTCATGGATCGGAAGAATTAACATAGTTAAAATGTCCATGCTACCCAGAGCAATCTACACTTTCAATGCTATCCCGATCAAAATACCGATGAGATTTTGCAAAGAACTCGAAAAAACAGCCCTTAAATTTGTATGGAACTAGAAAAGGCCCCGAATCGCCAAGGAATTGTTGAAAAGGAAAAACAAAGCTGGGGGCATCACAATGCCAGATTTCAAGCTGTACTACAAAGCTGTGATCACAAAGACAGCATGGTACTGGCACAAAAGCAGACACATAGACCAATGGAACAGAATAGAGAACCCAGAAATGGGCCCTCGACTCTGGGCAACTGATTTTTGACAAAGCAGGAAACAACATCCAGTGGAAAAAAGACAGTCTCTTCAATACATGGTGCTGGGGAAATTGGACAGCTACATGCAAAAGAATGAAACGTGACCACTCCCTAACACCATACACAAAGATAAACTCTAAATGGATGAAAGACCTCAATGTGAGACAGAAATCCATCAAAATCCGAGAGAAGAGCATAGGCAGCAACCTCTATGACATCAGCCACAGCAACCTTTTTTATGACACATCTCCAAAGGCAAGAGAGACAAAAGATAAAATGAACTTGTGGGATTTCATCAATATAAAAACTGTTGCACAGCCAAGGAAACAGAAAAACAAAGAGGCAGCCCTCGGAATGGGAGAATACATTTGCAAATGATACTACAGAGAAAAGACAGGTATCCAAGATCTACAAAGAAGTTCTCAAACTCAATACGTGAGAAACAAATAAACATCATAAAATCGGCAGAAGATATGAACTGACACTTTTCCAGTGAAGACATAGAAATGGCTAACAGACACTTTAAAAAATGTTCAAAATCATTAGCCATCAGGGAAATTCATATCAAAATCACACGGAGATACCAACTTAAGCCAGTTAGAATGGCAAAAATTGACAAGGCAAGAAACAATTGTTAGAGAGGATGTGGAGAAAGGGGATCCCTCCTACATTGTTGGTGGGAATGAAAGTTGGTATTCTTTGGAAAAAGATTGGAGGTCCCTTAAAAGATTAAAAATAGAGCTACCCTGTGTCCAGCCATTGCACTACTGGGTATTTAAACCAAA